>NW_019214309.1:303824-364935 GCF_002532875.2 Varroa jacobsoni
ATACCAAGTTCTAGTCATTATGAGGACTATTGTATGTTTTGCAGCTTCAGCGTTTCGCACATCTGCCGATAAAGCAGAAGTTGTGCTTTGAGTCACGATCATGGGTGCTGCTATAACTGGCTGCTAAGGGGCTATAAGAGGGCAGTATGAAGCCTCTGTAGTAAAGCAAGTTTATTGGATTGCGACTATCAGAATTTTTCAACAGTTGTCTACCATCAGGTAATAAAATTATGACAAATGAATATTTTGTTTATACATTGTAGATTTATTTCTTGACATTTACAACAGTGTCCTACGCATTTGATGTCGTGTGGTCCACCATCAAAAGTGTTTATTGTCGTTGGATCGACAGAGTTTCTATTCCTCTGAAGTGCCTCAGCTGTCGCTACGAGCAGCTGCAGCTACCGTTCCGAACTGCAGATGGCGCAACTGGCATCGTTTGAATCATGGATAATAAAGCCGCCGCTGGGTAAATGCCATCAAATGATATCGACGATTCAACATGCGGAACGG
This sequence comes from Varroa jacobsoni, assembly GCF_002532875.2. Taxonomy (NCBI): domain Eukaryota; kingdom Metazoa; phylum Arthropoda; class Arachnida; order Mesostigmata; family Varroidae; genus Varroa; species Varroa jacobsoni. The sequence goes on from NW_019214309.1 coordinate 304,338, forward strand.
GTTTTGGATTTGACGTATTGCAGAACTGGTCGACCGAATTGGATGTTGACAGAAAAGTGTGCCACGAATGATATATTAGGTAATGTATCAACAATTTAATGTAGCCACCATGTACCAAATGATCGCTCCGAGACGACGGTCCTAATCGAAGTCAAAAACTGTCAGAGCAAAAGAGAGAGGAACAGGGTTATGAATTTAAGTTGTATTGATTTGTCAATCGAGTAGTGGACATTTAAAAAAAATGATGCAGGCAATTTCATTCGGTTAGACACGAATCGTGCGAAAACGACACGATAGAATCAACTTTGGGAGCTTATAGCCGGTTAGTTGATAACAGACAATTGGGCGGGTGCCGTACGGCTATGTGGCTTGTCAAAGGCAGCTAGAAGAGGCAAAATACAAACGCTTGACGTGAGATTAGAGACAACAATCGAGCGTGAGGCTGGGGTAGAAAACGCGCTTACGACTAGAGGACCAGCGAGCTCTATTATCGATAAAAATACGTACATTTATTTACACGGGCGAGCTCTGGATCTCATAAGGCTTCCCGTTAAGAGTAACGACGTGTACGTTGTTCGCGGAATCTAGATAGTGAGCCACCCCCATACGACCTGTCAAACAAATTTAATTGAAAAAGTTCATTATTGCTGCTATTACGATTTCATAACGGATTCCGTTCCAAGCCAACATGTCGGCTAAACGATTTATCGTTATAAAATAGAAAATTCACATGTTCCGTTTTGCGTGCTTACGGTGAAACTGTCGACGAAAATTGTTCCTAAGATATCATTTTCTTTACGCAGCTTAAATGTAGTACGGTGCTGTGTATAGTGGATTAGACGACAGCGCCAGCCCGACGCACATAAAACTACGTGACCCGAATTGGAACATATTTCGGTGGGCTGTTTGTCGTAACAGGCACACATTTATAGGTTATTCTCAATACCACACGAAAGCCAGTTCTCTCTATAACGAAACAATAAGCTCGTTATAGCAAAACAATCTGTGTAGTTTTCGGAATTTTCGTGCAGATCGCCTACTATCAAGTTCGAACATGATGGACGAGCTCCCACCGAGACTTCTTAGGTTGGCCAATAGATCCGGGCAGACAGGTTGACCGGTTCTGTTTTTTTTCACCCAATTTTCACAAGAATATCAATGCAGATTTTCGACTTTCCTTTTAGGGGCAATTTTCATCCTCGATGCCAAAATGAACTGCCGAAGTAATCGCTGGTGTGCTGACGTTTCAGAGGGGATGAGCTTATTGGAACGAAGCGAACTCTGGTTCAATGTTCCACATGCCATTTCAAACAAAGCGAACGCATAATTAAAAAAGCTTCTTGGGTGTTCTACAAATTGGTCGTAGTACCGTACATAGCTGAAGTGTCTGAAACGAAATGGTGTCTTATTGATGATATTGGCGTCCAACAAGATGGCACACGGGCTTTTACAAAGCAATTTGCACAGGGTTGACTGCCTGATAATACAGACATGCTCTGGAATGATCTACCAAGCAGCCCAGAATTAAGTCCGTTGGATTACTATGTATAGATCGAAATTCGAACAAGTTCTAACATGACAACGTCTGTTCGTGCACCTAAGATAATCAAGAAGATGTTTGCGAAATTATAAAAGGAATATTAAAATGAATCAAAACTGTAATTGCGGTAAATGAGGGTTCATGGCCGTGGAAAACCACACTTTATAGCACAAGCAGAAAAATTTCATTGAATAATTTGTATCTATCAATCTAAAGCAAAAACATGACAAATAGACACCCCGCCCTGTTGAAAAAGTGTTGGCCATCTTTAAGTTAAAACTAAAATAGATACTGTTCATACACTAAAAGACAACAATAGTACATAACTAAATATGTGCCGTCTTAATCGATGACCTTCTGTTATTTTTCTAGTGACACCGTAATATCATCACTGAAAAAATTCCAAAGTAGACAGTAATCTGATGGTACAAGATCCGGGCTAGTGGGTAATTTCCCATTAATAGTCTCTCGATGTGGTTAAATATTTATATAGTAACTAGTTATTTCAACAGTTTAGAATTGCTCGGTGGTAGATGCCTAGCTCGTTAGAGATATCATGGCTACGTACGTGCCGGTCTTGCTCGACTTTTAGAGCAATTTCAACATCTCTGATCATAGTTAGTCCACTATTATACGGCGGAGCTTTTCTCACATCAAAATTTACAGGAGGGCAGCGATATAATCACCTTTTCGCCGTTTCTCTTTACTGTCCATAAAGGGCAGGATTTTTCTTATGGGTCTGAAAAACACTATCATAAAAAGAAATCTCATCTATCTTCAAGTCACTCTATTTTAAGGCTGAATAAGGTCATTTCAACAATTTACTATATATATATATATATATATATATATATATATATATATATATACTGCTCCCAGATCTCAGTTTTCAAACCATACCAACGCCGACTTAACACGATTGATATAACCTGACCTAACTTGAAAAACGACCAATACTTTTTTCGATAATTCTATATATATATATATATATATATATAACCGTTTAAAATTGTGGCATTTATCCATCTAATTTTGGCTTCACAAAGTAGACCTTATTTACGAGTGATTTAGAAATTATCCACAGTTAAAAAAAGCTCATCAACAAATCGTAAGATTTTCACAGCTTCCGATTTGACGAATGACAGCCCTTGTTGATATTCGACAAGCATTAAATTTAGTGAGTCCGCCAGAACATCGGAGCGTCATTTTGTGCCCGTGGGTCGTGTCTTACAGCATTGACTTGGCCGTTGTTTGGTTAAAATGAAGGCTAACAGGTAATAGTACTAGAGACACACCTGTCTCAAAAGCTTGACGTGTTGTACACGGTAACCGTCGTGCAAATCGAGCACCGATCAAGATGGGTGGATCTGTGTATTTACGATCATTTGCTAATCAAAATAGCTATAGTTTGAGAAAATTATTCATTATGGTTGCAATATTCAGGGAAAATAGAACCGGCATCATTCAGATATTATTATTATTATCGAAAATTGCCGCTGAATTTATTATAATCGTATTATCAAAAAACGTTTTCTATTCTATTGAAAAGAACATTGACACTGAAGTGAGTAAAATTCGGTCAAGTTTCACCAGGAAGCGGATCTGTCATTTATATACGTGTAGCTTTGGCCAATGCAAAATATTTAGAACGATGATCCGCATTTTCATTATAAACAGTATTTAATAGACGTATTGTTATTCTAATAGTCATTATTATTATTATTATTATTGCTTTTTCGGTGCAGTACAAGTTTCTGTATCTGTGTGTCTCTACAAGCTGCTAGCGTATGTTTTGTAAACGTAGTGGCGGCTCGCTATATAAGGTTTCGCCCTATACGACGAACTGCTATCTAAATACCGGAAAACTCACCTAGCAGTTGCATCAGTAAGTTGCTATCCACCTTCCCAGTTCGAATGTAGCTATTTAACACATGGACGTCAATGGGCAGCTCGACTTTGTCGTCCCTTGAATCACCGATAGTCAGCGTATAGACTTTATTCCCTTCAGGACCACGCACGTTGAGCCGCAAACGGGAACCAACCTTTTGCTGATGAACGTTAAGCGGGACTGGAATTCTAGAGTCGAGCAAGTTATAGTCAGACGTTGTCGCACCATATTTTATCGTCTTCAGTTGTCTATGTCTAGAGCTATCTGAATCCCTGGGCAATCCTGCCTTATAAAAAGATATATGCTTTCAATCAGGTTCGTTGCTTTACTATTACGTAATAAAGCACTGTTGTCTCTTGTCTATGTCCACCTATTTATACAGAGCACTATTAAATTTTCAGTTTAAAGAAATAGATCTCGTTTGAAAGTATTGATCCCGTGGGATCGACTTTAGGCTGAAGATATTGCTTGCAGCTATTTGTAATTAATATCTCCTATATTCGTGTTCTATCAAAGCCAATCATTTAGTTAACCTAAATCAATTGATGCGGAGGGATTCATCGTGGATTTTGAAAAATAAATTGCAAAATAAATTCGAAACCTGTTTCGCAAAAATTAAGCTCAAATTTCTCAAAAACTCGATAGTTGTCCGTACTACTGCTCGTATACATATTGAAGAAAGCTGCGATCTGGCCGAGCCACCCTGACATAAATCAGTCAGCTGAAACGTCAAAAATATTGACCTTTCCGACCCTTAAGCGTATTAAAGTCCATTCATATGAGACTCATTATAGAAGACAAGCTGTCAGACTATTTTCAATATAAGTAACTTTATAACCTACTTAATAGTGCCTGATGAAAGATTGACCGTCATTTGTTGTTGATTGATGTCCATTTCAGAAGAAATGCCTATCGCATTAAAGGCATCTACCAAGGTACGAGGAAGGATCTTCTTTTCTGCAATAGCGCGCTCAAGGGTTCTGGTATCCGAGGGAAGGTTATACGTATCTGAATCAACGATTACTGAAAAACAAATTCGGAATATTAAACGGTATCGATTTCCGAAACGATAAAAGGAAAACGAAGCAATACATGTAAATTGTTACTGTCTGTTTTATACTTTTTGTACCAAGTCTAAATACAAATATCTAGAATGATATGATACCGCTCTAGTATTAAGTCCAGAACTCAACTAGTTGGGTGTGTTGGAACCATCGTGTAGAAGATAGATAGTATTTTTAGGTAACTGAGAGTTCCGAAAAAAGTTTCTGCCTAATTTATATGAACTCTTCGCATGCCTAAGGACTAACGTGGATTGGAAACGTTGAATATCTAATAAGTGTCAAATTAATTAAGACTCACTTTTAACCGTACCAACGCCCGGCTCAATTTTGTATTGGTATTGTTTAGTCACTGGTAATCCACTAAGATAGGCTTCTCCACCAGGCAATAATACACGTAAACCTGTGCTTCCCACGCGTCGGGTGTCAATACCAATGCGCAGGAGTGAATCGCGTATCAGTTCAATTGGGAACTCATTTTCCCGTAATGCCTTCTCTAATTCACGATCGTCTTTCGGTAATTTGAAAGTCTGCGACCCTAATTCGACTGTAACATTATCTCCGTAACGCATCACCCTCACCTAAAGTCATACAGGTGCACGATCATATTTTATAATTTGTCTAAATGGTTCAAAAAGCCACAGCGTATACCGATTCTATTTATTTAACAAACAAAGCTACTATGGCCGGCAGCTACTACTAACGCTACAACATCCAGTAGCCAAAAAAAATTTGCATAATATGCCTTGTGGGCGAACCTTTCCAACCGATGTACTGATACGCGTGCGTATGATAGATACAATATCGCCCGGTGCTGCAATGTGCTCCATGTCTAGGATGTCCATGACACTCGTAGCTGAGATGCGACCATCCTGTAGGTCTTCTCTAAGTCGATCCCAATCCTCAGGTAGGTAGTAGGATAGGGATCCTATGCGAACGACCTTAGGGGAAGATGCGGTAGGTCTGACTAGGCCGCCACTTGGGCTTGTAATACTGCCACCTCGGTTAGGACTAGAAGTTCGTGAAGTGATGTAGTCATCTTCGGAGGTAAGCGTTGTTTTAAGCGTCTTCGTTTGGGCATCATACTCGACAGGTACTCCGTGAGCACTCAGGATGCGCAAAATATGATAGGCGACTTCCGGCTCACGACCTAAGTAGCGGTTAAGGCTATACTCGTCACCAGGAAGTACGTACTTGTCATTGTTGGCCGTGATAGTGACACTGCTTGGTTTGTCATCAATCTTTTTGATTGAGACGCGCAGTCTTAGATCTTGAGGACTTGTGGGGCTTCCGACGGTTACTTTATTGCCTTCGTGGTTAATAGGGACGCCTAGCTCCCGAAGCTGGCGGACGATATCCTATAAAAGAAAAAAGAAAGTGAGCAGCAAAAGAGCACAACTCATATATTTAAGCCTTGTCTTATATAGCGTATAAGGTCCCTGAAACACTCCCATCCAGTAAAGCTCGACCGTATAAAGTCCGTCTATGTAGCAGTGTGAAGATACGTATATTTAGTTCGCATTGTCTTTCCGGGTCTGAAGGAAGGGTTTCTTTGATTGCGAATCCCCGATACGTCCAACAACACCCACCATTATATTGACGTCCTATAAAATTGCAATAATAATAATAATAATAAAAGGCAGAAGCTAGCTATGATAAGTACCTTCTGTCTTAGATTATCTTTTCTACAACTCATATACTTAAGCGTCTGTTAATACGAATTGCCCGCGCAGGTTTCAAACAATCCCAATCAGGTGATGTATACTTATGTTTAGATAAACTCGCCGATTTGAAGACACGTAGTGCCTAGGAACATTTTGTAGTTATCCATCATCGGCGCGACTAATTGCCATCCCTTGCAGCCACATAAGCATATTCAAGAATAAGGACCTTCATATGTAGAAATGAATCTTCATCCAACATTAGCGGTAAGAGTGACTATATCTAAATATATGTATTTATAGATTACTGCTATATAACTGCATATCTACGGATACGTCTGCTCAATATAAACGTGGTAAAAATAAATATGCTAGACGCATTGCATGCTAGCTTAATAATTGGCAGCCAATTGCACCGATAGGTAACAGATATTGTGGAAAATGAATGATCTAGCAACAAGCGACAAGTAAATTACGACGTACCTTTTTACCCTGCCAATGGCTCACGAAGTCTTAATATTATATAACTTGTTATTTTTGCGATAACGTAGATTGCGATCGTGCTCTTGTACAGAAACGTTTAAATGGCGTGTAATGTATCGTCTAGCCGATAGTACTACGGAAATTTTTGAATTTGGCATTGAAGAATTGACTAAAAGTTGTGCAAAAGGAGGAAGATGGCTTAGAAAGAGATTAGGTTTTCCACCGCGGAGATCGCATAAATTTCGTAGTTTGCAAAAACAACTATTAGTCAATTAGTATGCGAGGCATTTCTAGAATCAATAAGGAAGATTTCTAACAAATTAGGTTTTTAGTTGGGTGAGACGTAAGTTAACAATCCTTATCTTCTCGTACGTCTGTTAGCCCAGTTTTGCTCGTCTCCATTCTATATTTGGTTGCAATACATCTTGTGTAACGTTTTGGGCCCAATGTTCCGTCCGAAGAAAAATATATGCTACTCAGTAATGAAGATATGGGACACTACTTGAACTTTTTTCTTCGTTCTTGGACTTTTTTGTTCTGTAAATGTATATTTAAATAGAAAAACGTGTTTGAAAATAAAACCGAGGGTGAATAAATTCACAAACTTATTTTTGTGGAATGTAAAAATAAACTAAAAACCCAATGCGAAGTTATTCAACTTCGTATTACGTTTTAAGTTTATTTTGCTCTTTGTAAGTTCTAAAAAATAAGCTACTATCAAAATAGTTGAAATCATTAAATTTTGATTAATTTCAAGTTGAATAGTACTTCATAGGATACCGCAAAAATGTAACTTCTAGTAAAAGACGGCCCGAACAAATAACATGTTCGTAAAATATAGCCAAGGTTACAAGTTATGTTTTTGAAGTTATTTTTTGACCTCTATGCGGAACATGATGTCTATGATGAGACTGAAGAGACTATTTGGCAATTCTCTTAAGAGGTGGTGGACCGTGCCACAACTTACAATGAGGGTGTCCTGGTCAACAATATGTGGCAGGCGTGTGAGGTCATCGGGCACCTTCAATGTCTGCCCATTAAGTTCAATGTTGATATCTCCATTTCTTCGGGTGTAAATTCGATATTGACCTTGTGAAGTTTCTAAGCCTGGGCGTCGTTCACGAACAGGTTCAGGTCGGAATGGTCTCTCTATTGTTTGCTGAGTTGTCTGCTTAGGACATCCACAATCAAATACAACAAGCGAATCATACATAGGACAAATTAATCGAACGCGAAATTAAGATATTCTCATCTACATCTTGGTCAGGTTTTACGCGCTTGTATAGCATACTTACCTCGTGGATATAAAACTTACTTCTCTACAGTATAGTCTTTTCATACTGTACACGACCCTCAAGCGTTCTAAACTAAAGAAATGGTTAATTAACCAATGCAATAAAGAAGCAATACGCAACAGATGTATTTAGCAAGCTATCCCTTTGCGGCTACGAGTGGTCGACTGAAAATTAGTTGTCACAATCAGTTAGATGTTGCCGATTTTTGGATCGGATCCGAGAAAATATGACGCGGTTAGCCGTGTAGAATGCGTCTCCGCTCGTGTTTCTATTCGGTTTCATTTATAGAAGCGGCGATCGATATAAGAGATACAGCTTTTCTTTCTTTTTTTTTTTCTTTTAATAGACTAAGCAAATATTGTTTCTTAAAGAAGTTGGCGATCGACCTCTATCGTGGATGAATAGTTATGTGCATATATATTAGGCTGTTACAAGCAAGTTTAGCAAATCTAGCGCCCTGCCACTTTCTGGCAACTTCTGGGCAGCCATAAACCCACCATCAGTTTTCCCATATGTAATTGTCCTACCTGGGGCTTCTCGAAATAAGTGGTTAGTAAGATAACATGGACCATTGTTTTTTGGACTTTTTAGCGTACGAAAAGCCCCGTAACCACACGGATTTAGATAGGAGGAGTAAACGGGTTGAAGCTAACGTCAGGTATTCCTTTCAATCCAAGACGTATTTAAGATATGGCGATTAGGTCTAGCGTTTCATTACGTGCTACTACGTGCAAACGAATGCCGTGCCAACGGTCTATAAGAATTTTAGCAAGCCGAAATAGTGGGCTAAATTCACTGTTTCATTTTCCACGAGTATTTCATTGCAGCAGATGCTCTTGACGTTCGCTGAAACTACTACCATGGCCTTACATCCTAATCTACTAGACACTGCCACCGAACTCGACGTGTCCCGTCCCCCCCCCCCACGGCAACGCTATGCTTTTGTCTGGCTTCTCTCCTTCTGCCACTACTATCAACTAGAGCGGAACCATGTCTTGCCTATAACAACGCTCCAAGCGGGTATTTCTTGATTAATTAGAGGTCTGCCAATTGCACGTGAGACACACGGCATGCATGTCCAATTGACTTGAGGTCAATTCACGAGAAACTCATCTTTTCTCAATTTTATGACACTTTACATGTGAAGTATCAGTTTTGGCTAACAGCACTCTTAATCTCCAGGCTCTTGTGCTTTTGTAAAAAAAATCCTATATTGTGGCAATAAGTTCTTTCGCTCTTTGGGTCCCGACATCTGATCACCTCCTCGCTTGTCTGCAACGCTTCAATCTTTGTGCTTGAAACGTTTGCGCCATTCGCGTACTCTGTTTCTGCTTAACACCTCCTATTTAATGCCTTTGCCAATTTTCAATAAATTTCCGCGGCACTATAACTTTTAAGGAATAAGAGCCTGACTACTGAATGTTGATTTTCGGTACTGAAAGATAATTTATCTTTTCTCTTGCAGTAATCTCAACCAGTTTTCAACCAGAAGATTGGAATATTCACTAGTTAAGGTGCGTCCGCAGGTAACGCGTAGTTTAAAAGTTATTAAATTCAAAGTCTGCCGGACGCTCTTATGTGTTAGGCGGCGATGAGTAAGGTAGTTTGTGCGCACGTATTTATCGAGGTAATCAGATAGAGAGCCTGAGTAGGCCAAGACAAAGAGCATTACAAAAAAAAAGCTGATAGTGAAATCAATACACAAGAAAAGGACCCTAATTAGCCAGTTGACTTACCCTGGATGAGATTGGAGTTAAAGAAGACGACGGACCTACTGGAACTATGGCTGCGTCGTCCAGAATACCTTCAATGACGCTTTCCCGGACCCCCTTGCGGATAGCATTCTGGATAAGATTCTTTTTAGTTGGGGAGACCTCATAAGTTTGTCCGTTCACATCTACAGAACTCTGCGAATAGCAGAACATCAACGTTAATCTCCATTTCAAAATGGGGACGTTCTCATACATTCTATACAATTAACAAAAGTAAGACTACGAATGTATTTTAATGTAAGGAGTGACAGTTAAAGATCTACAAATACATGAAGATGCCTACAAATGGTGGTGAAAAAGAATTGCCTGAACTCTCATTAATACTCTGTGCCTTAATTAATGGCTAGCACAAAATATAGCAAGGCCTCATGTGTCTCTCATGTCATCTTTATTTCGCCAACAGGTAATGAGTGTAACGGCCTGAAAAATCGTATGTTGCTTTGGAAACCTATCTCACTGGCCGTAATGAACATTGAAAGACAGTGTCAATAAAAAGTAAACGACGTCCCTAAACTATAGACTATAGGATAGAGATATATAGCATTGAGCAAGTGATTAAGATTTTTTTTTTTTTTTTTTTGTTAACTGAAGGCAATTTTAACAAACAAGAAGACGTATTATGAATTTATCGTTGCCAACTACCCGAGTCAGCTTGATTTCTAGCTCGTCACGTGGTGATGATTCGAATATGGCCAGCGTGAAACCATAAAGGGTACAATCCAGTAATAGTAGCTATGGAAGGTACTCAGGTAAACTCTGATCTGTTTTGTATCGCGTAATTAGTATTGAAATCATATAGAAATTGCTGTTTCTAATTGAGTCTAGTAGATAACACTCCAATATCTTAGTGATACGTTCATTTGTTGTTCGAATCACCGTTTCTCCTTACCGTAGTTGAAACACTACGAGAAATAAAAAGTGTTGATGCAATTAAGCTTTGGAATAAACGACTATTGGGGGTATTTCTATTGGGGGACTATTGGGGGATGTGTATGAGCGTAAACCTTGTACCGAACAACTATGACAAGTTAGGAAAAGAAAGCTGTCTGTGTGGCCCTTTAAGCGAGCTGAATTTTCCCATTCGATTTTACTCTCGATGAGCTCTCGGGTATTATCTATACATAACGATATAGATATATTGTTATATCTAAAGACGGTGACTCCGAAGAAACATAAGCTGATATAAGTTAAGTACAATTAATAGACAGGCGTTGATTGGCCAACGAGGGCTATTGATAGCTTTGCAATTTTAACACTAGAATCTGCCATGAAGCTGCCCCAGTTTACACTACTAGAATTACATGGAAACAATGATTATGAAGTTGCATTTTGTGACGGAACGTTTGCTCTTAAAAATTCTTCTATCTTAGAAGGCATGCACATGCTAAAAGTACGGATGGCTATAGGTTGTTCGGGATAGATCGGACTGAAGTTGTATTTTTTTTTTGTGAATTTAAATAGAAGTGACATTTTTTACAGGTAGCAATAAAAACATTTCTGACGGATGTAAATATCCTAATTAACTGCCGTCCGATTTGGTTATGGTGTTAATTTGGAACAAAAACCGCTCACAAGTCATTTATAAAAAAAAAAACTACGTTTCTAAATTCGCGATAATAGTCGTGAGTGAAATGCAAAGTTAGCATGTTTAAACTCTGATGTTCCGCGTTTATACGACACACATATAATAACATGATGGACTTTGAAGCTGAAGGTTATTAAAATCGCCAACAAAGCTTAACAAGTCGAGAAAAGACTAATCGCTATAAATTATATGGACGACCCTTTAGACGACAGATGGTCTTACTTCGCCAACAGCGTATACATTCATATGAACATTTTAGAATTTAGAAAAAGTTTTTTGTATGTTCTTTTGATGTCGACTTTTTCAGTCTGAACTCTGGCGAATGTAAATCTCCTGTACCGCGACCGGAAAAGTTGGACCATACATTTCATGAACGTATGGTCTCAGCGGAGATAACACATTAGACGATAGCTAAAGTTTAGCTCGTATTCTAAAAGGGAAAATCGTGCCTGACCCTCGATAAGCTCGTAGTAATGAACTGGTTTTCATTTTGTTGTTTACAAATGCGTACCTGCTAGAACAGTCATCCAGCCAAGATATGTGCCAGTTCAAACCAAATATTTAATATAATTGCGGTGATAAAAGTGAAATAAATGAAAACGGACTTACCAACGATCCCGTATCTTGTTTGAGTAATTCTTTATACAGGCGAAGAATTTTAGGTCCAGAGGCATCACTCAAAATATATTGAATGCATTCCTCTGAGCATTGTCCTGAACTGCTGGAAAAAGCAGCACCAAGGCAAAGGCTGACCAATGGGCTTAGTATCCCTAGTGCACACAAAAAGCGCATCCTAGAAACATAACATAACGGTATAAAAGCAATTGTCACAAATTATATGCTATACTTAGACAGTTATAGCTAGTTCGCGGAGCGTAATTTTTACACGATCTTTTTGAAGGTGGAAATTATATGCACCTAGTATGGAGGCAGTTAGAACGGGAACTATTGTTACATGTACAACTTACGAGAAAGTTCAAATACTTGGTTATTAAAAACTGAGTAATTCATATATAGAGAAAGGTGGTTAATGGAGGCGACCTATCTAGTAGTATCAACGAGTACCAGGCACAATAATAGATGAATTATCTTTTGAATTCGGTTTTTAAGACCCTCGATATTTCTGCCGGTTGGCTTTAAGACCTGCGTTGAAATACACACACATTATGTGATTTTTCGTTGTTAACCCCTTTTGAAAAAAGTCTTATTACCTGTATATACAGGTATGCATCGATTGTTCTAAATATTATTTCCCTTATTATCTTAAATGTTTAGAAATATAGAAGATTAATTGTTTCTCAAGTTTTAATAAACAATTGAGGAGCTATCCAAATTGAATCCTTAATTCATTTTTTTACTTTTCTTTATCAACTTCGTGCTTTCGTAAATTCGAAATGAGTTTTCCGGCAAGTGGAGCATCATAGGACACGGAAGTACAAGGTAAATCTAATTTGTAAAAAAGCGCATCTTTGACATGTAGATACATTTGTGGAGAAGGGCACTCTTATATAAAAGTAAAAAGAAATGAAAAATAAATGCTTAGAAAAAGCGGAAAAAGATATAAATTATTTTTAACTTAACAAAACAAGTAATTAACGGTCGTATTATCGTACTCATCTTTTCGAAATGTACCTGTCTATCGTAGAATTTTTTTAGCGCTAGAGGTCAACAAAATTGTGTAGCGCAGTGTAATTCAACTAGCAGGCTCGCTCAGGCCAAGCCAGGTTAAAACAAATAAGAAGGTGGTTACTTCAACAGCATATCCATAATAACTCCTTTACTATAGGAACTCGGTTTCTGGATTTATCGAGCAGTATAATTGATCTTTAATTCTTCCGCGAAACAATATTTAGTTGGATTTCTTTAACACATCTGGAAATTACCTGCTTCAGTGACCCACGTCTGAGTTGACTTTACCATAAACAAACGCACGATACGTCGATGCGTGCTGAGTCGATTCTATGGGGGCAAGTGACCCAATCCGCGTGGCTCCTAAAATGATCAGCCGGCCGTTTGGCGACCAGAGGATTGAGAGTCGAAATACGCCGCCTTGCTGCAGCTATACAGAAGTTCGCGCCGTGGTGGTCGAACTTTTTGGAGAGAAGGGATTTTTCGGTGGAGATGGAAACCGACCGGTTCGTTCGAAGGCTACGAGCAAATCCAGAGATACAGAAACGATCACGTCATAATTTAAATGTGTACACATACGTTTTCCCAGAAATAAAACGTTTGCTTTAAATCGGAATAGCAATGTTAATGTATCTGCTGTTTCAACCATTGACGATGCAATCACAGTGGGCATTACTTTTTCAGTGCTGATGCCTATAGAAGCCACTTTGTTGGTACCATCGCCCTACTTGAGGCCAAACCCGGCCACATACACCTATTGGTCACTTTTTTTTTGAATCTTCAAAAGAAGAGAAAAGAGACCGATGACTATACGAAAAATTAAAAGAAAGAGAACAGAAGTTAGCAAAAAAGGTCTTTCTTATTTGAATCGGAATCAAGCTGTGATAACCGAATGAAATACTGTAACCAAATACAATAACTTATACTACCCTACCAGTTATTTACTCCCCTTTTCAAACTTCATCCTCGCCTTTAAAAGCCTTTCATATAAACAGAGTAGTTCCTTCTTCTCCGGCGAAAACCCGGTACCCAGACCGTCGATAGGGAAGCTGACTGCGATTTTTAGTTCTATTGCTTGTGCTTTACTTAGTTCCTTTTGCTGTAGTTTCACGTTTTTACCAGATTTGATTTAAGTGAATTAAAGTAGAAAAAATGCTGATATGTTTTTGTACTCATTTTATGTTGTCACTGTTGTTATACCCTTATGAATTTACATTGTGAGTATAGTTCGTTTTTCTATGTAAAACGAATTAAGCTTTAATTCGAAAATTCAGTGGAAGATCCGCTATGTGCTTCATTCAGTTGGTCAATTAGTCCCTTAATTTTGGCAGAAATTACGATTCTTGCCGCTTAGTTCATAAATTGGAAAATATAAATCTATCACACGAATGATCTTGAGAGATGCCTCTGTAGGGGCAGCTGTGCTGCCTGTTTTGTCTTCCAGTGGATAATTTTTTTAAGAATTTTAAAAGAGGCAATAGACCAAATATATGTACTCTACTTAAGAGTAAGCAAAACCATATACATTATAGAAGTAAATCAATATTGGCCATTGATTCGACATTTGTTTTTAGAAGTAGGTTAGGTTAGGTCACCTAGTTCGTGACGATTATTCATAGAGTTCGAACACGTCTATGTCTATAGAGATAGCGGTTTGGTACAGATACCGGCTAGGGTGCTCGATACTGAGGCAGACTAGCACCCTTTGCTACTGCTTCTATTTTTCAATTAGCGTTATTATACTCGAGGGAAGGCTGAAGTTCATAATATCACTTCACTGAATTGTTGAATAATTTCATAATTATCACAAATATATCATCCGTAAACTTGAAGAGGAGCTCGTCACAGATAACCCTATTATCCTGCTATATGCCTGTCTCTAATTGCTTCTGGAGCCCGATATACTCGTTTATATATGCTAACCTAATAGACGCAAAAGCGTCACTGCGGGATTAGATAGCATAGATTTCTCAGTAACCTCATGTTACCTCAATAATCAAATAGTTATAGTTTCACTTACATAATAAAAAGATAACCCACCTAATATATATACTTTTAAAGTACACGTTATTGCTTGTTTAGTTTATTTACATTCTGGATGATAAGACATTCACCATCTGAGGTAAGGTTCTACCCACGTTTAAGTTCTCTAAAATCTCCTTGACCACATACAACAACTAGAACTTCTATATCTCTAATTAGGCTTAGGCTGACATGCAATTTTTCCTTCAATGTTAGCATAATCACGTATGAGTTTATTGCTTCGAACATTATACCATTTGTATAGTTGTGCATCGTTGTAGGATGAGACAGAGAGGCATAGCCCGCCGTGCAGTGGCGCATTCGCGTATTACGTTATATGTACAATGGAAGTAATTTTCTTGAAAAATAACACTCACGCTCTGGGATACGTTCTTTTATGGACATTTGAACAGCCAAAGAGGAGCCATTCGAGCTCATTATTTTTTAGCAATTGTTCCGTCAATAGTAAATCGTAAAGTTAACTCTAAGGTAAAGCCTTCCTTCTACCGATTCTGATCGTTGGCCAAACGAAACGTGAGAAGCTAACGGGTACGTGAACAAAGAGTTTCGCTTACCTTAGCAGTTCTTCAGGTTCTTTAAACCTCCAAGAGTGTACGCTGGAAACCAAATCCTTTATAAGATCGTACGCCCTCACCCCGGCCTTGCCAATCAAAGCCTCTTGCAAGTCCTATCTAAGCCAAGCTGCAGCAGCATCTCTTCCATCCGTTAGGTTTTGGTAGCGTTCTCTGCTCCCGCAGTGCGCGTTACAGTTTTCATTTGTTATTTGGGAGTGGCTGCGGCCTTGAGCTTGAAAAAAGTTCCAAAGTCTTTGGCGTCCTCGCCGCTTTCCAGGACGACAGGCGTTCGCCAATAGGCAGCAGAGGTGGGTCACGAGTGAAGCGGAAAGACAACGAAGCGTTGACCAGCCGTTCGGTCTTTTCATCAGCCATTGGCTTGGCTGCAGTCTGCTGATTATCTTCTTGAGCGCCTCTCGAAATAACACGTCATTCGAAGAAACGAAAAATACGAGGCGACCCGTATAAGGGAAAAGCAAGGAACTGTTTTGTGTTGGCGCCCAATGGTAAAGGTACAGACTAGGTGAGTTGACGGTGAGTATCAAACCGTAGGGCCAGCTGTTTTAATAACAGATTATTTATATAGAAGCAAGTCGGAAAATTGACTTCTGACTAGGATGCGATCAGTCCCCAAGGAAATCCAAAACGATATACTCGAACAATGAGATCTGAAAATAAAAACAGATGACACAAAACAGTCAAGGACGAAATTAACTCAACTGGCTTTTTAATGTCAGAGCCATTCTTACCAGTCGCCACTTCGAGTCGGAAAAAGCTACTCCTTCTAGTTTTGATTTAGCAGCCCTTTTATCTGTCCTTGTATCACGGTGTATGGCTCCGATGGATGCGGGCTACACCGTACAAGACCCGTACGAGATTTCGACCTGTGATTGCATAAATCAAATATAGCAGTTCTATCTATAATCAAAGTTAGCGTACAACGTATACTACGTAATAAACTTGTGCGTCCGTAGTCGGCGTCACGGTTATATGGCGACACATTTGTTCCACTTCTCTCTTCATCGTAACATCAACAAATCTATCTCATCTATATATTGTATTCGACATTATCTCAGATAGTTTTATTCGGCTCGAGTGCTGCCTTTGTTTCTATTTTGCTTGACAAGGACCGAAACACGATATGAGGTGAAACTATAGTTTTGTTAAATAAAGTTAGCTATGATATTTCGGTACCATATGGGCCATCTAGTCTAAGAAATGTTCTTAATATATGTTTTTCATCCTAGAGGACATTTTTAATTATCTACGCAAATCAGCCGTTGTCGCTGCTTCTTTCGACGAGTAATCAGCAATCAGATACTGGGTTGCTTTCATTTTTGCTGAACAGAAGAGGCCCAGGCCTACTTAATCTATTCGGAAGCCAGTGTTTGTGCGTTTTTCTTTAAGGTAACGATGACGTAAGTTATCCATCGAAGCAACCTTGAACCGACAAACGTATCATACAATAGGTAAATCGTGTACAATCAAAAATGGCAATAAATGATGAGCAGAAAAGAAAAACCAGCTAAAATAATAGAATAAGCTCAACTGAATTTCATTATTCTGTCGGTATGTTATTTGGCTTATCGATAACAATCTGAGGATTTAGCCATTTTCGATTGGGAAAAACCGGATCAATATAGAACTTTGCCAGTATCAACTGATACGATGAGGCAGTACTGATTAATCATGCTGCCGTACATGGTTTCCTGTACATATTTTGCTATAATACGATGCTTACAGGATAAAAGGTGTTTTGCAGATGTTTCGGAGGCATCCGAACGAGCAAAGTGAGGTAACAACTAAAACAGATTTACTGCAGCGTCGAAAGGAGTGGCATTGGCTTTATAGGGGCTGTGAGCGGAAGGTCGTTTATTCTTCAACGAAGTAGCGCGTGTCGTTTACTTTTTAGCTGAATGATGTCTTTTTGTTCAGATATGCGCTGTATATAGTACGAAAGGCACATATTCTTCTCTTTAATATGTGTGTGTGTGTGTCTGTGTGTGTGTATATATATATATATATATCTACTCAGTAGTGCTAGAGTGCTATCTAGGGATGCCTCTAGGATATTTCCTGAATCCGCCCGATTCGTAGAATTACAAATCCGGAATTATCAATGGAGTGTTGCTTGCAGTTTTACGTAGTGCAAACACTGTCCAGTATACCTTATTTTCTACAAGATCGTTTGGCCGTACGTTCGACTGCACGGCCACATTAATATTGTTCGCATCACGTAGCATCACAGCGTAGATCAGCGTTGAGAGGATGTAGAAATACGTAGAGCCACTTGCCGTCTGATGAACACGTGCATAGCGGTTTCCCCTTTGGCAAAGGCATCTTTTAATAGAGTTTCCATAGGGGATAAATTTCGGTTTCCCTTGACAAAGCTCCATAAGCCTATCATATGGATTGATTTCAGCAGTATGATTAAGCGCCTCGAGTGAGTCACGTGTTCACGCAGAATTGAAACACGTGTAAACGAAGAACTCGGCAAGCTAGTAAGCACAACAATTTTTCAAGTTGATCATGTTGACTGTTAAGGAAAACTTTTGAACTTTCCGTATCTACCACCACCACTTCATTTCAATGGTATCGATGTTGTACAACGAAATTTAAATAGCAGAACTGCGGGCTAGACTTTTCAGCTTGTTTTAGCCGTTGCTTGTTGTCGACATTCGATTTTAAGCGAAAGCATGCACTGTAACCAAGGTTTACATGTAGACTTATAAATTACTCACAAGTTAATGTTCGGATATGGCTGCAGAAGCTGGAGTCGTTTACATGTATACATCCGTAATATCTCTGAAATGGCATTGTATCAGAGATAACATATACAAGTCGTAGGTTGACAGAATAAAAATTTAGATATGTATTAGCTATGCTCATACTAAAAGCTAATCAAGATCAACTTACCTATGGTAGTCAATAAAATTTGTGAAACTTTTACGCTAAACCTAATAATTACTATCAAAACTCAGAGGCCAAACTGGAAAACATTTTTCTCTTTGCCGCCTCATAGTCATCATAGGCTCGTTCATCAGAACAGATACGCTGATATTTGGGCCGCGTCCACAGAGCAGCCTGCTGAAAGCTATCTTGTTCGAACGCCAATGTGTTGCTTGGAACGCTGATATTATGATCCGAGTTGATTTATCTTAGTAAGACTAGATTAATAAAACAAACCAAAACGCGCTGGAACGTATCAATAAACGAAAACACCAAACATCCTTTTTTCTCAAACTCATACCTTAGCCTTGGTAATAAGAGCAAACGGATTATAGAAAATCTCGCAAAATATTAGAAAGAAAGAGTTAAAACATTGAGTACTATTGGAAATAAAACAATTAGTAAAGCAGTCAGTTAGGCAAAAAGCCAATAGAGCGGGCATGTGTTTCAATAAAAAAACAACATTATAAAAAACCTATCTGTTTCTTTTCAGTTTATTCTTTGTTTGCCCCTGTTCATCAGTGTAGACGCCACTGAACAATTATTTAGCACTTCAGCTCAGCTTTTCTCGGAAAATTTCACGCGTTCTTTAGTGTTCCAAAGCTCTCACAAACAGAAGTACAGGATGAATAATACACTAGCACTATTTTCGGGTGGGAAATAATATTTCTTTCTCACTAATTGCATTATAACCGATACTGTTTACGGGCGGTACTAATAAGCGCCTCCAGGTATTTCTAATTGGGGTCACACTAATTTAACGTTTATTTAGCCCGACAGCATTCTTCAAGATCGGCGTCACTACTATATACCAAGCTGAAAATTTTGCCTGATCAGAAAATCTATCGTATAGCGTTGGTAATAGTGTAACTATGCGCAGGCATTTCACAATCTTTCAACATGTTCAATCTGTCTTCCTAAGTGCTACTAGAACCCTGTGCCCGCTTGTTTGTCAAATACATTTTTGAAGATAGTTACATCTGGCTAGTTTTTGGCGGATCGCCAAGGTACCATCCGGTGAACGGTGCATACGATGGAGCCAATACAATGAACACTTTTTTTTTTCGACGATAGTTTGTGGTTTCATTGCATAGAACATAATGTTATACTGGCCAAATCGGTTTCTGCAATTCCCGATTTTTTGACGGTTTAATGCAGGTTCTTGTGCAGCATGAGCAATTTGTAAGGCCTAAAGTGTGCTATTATTTGGTAGGGTTCTTAATGAAAAATTCTCTCTTCTGGCAAAATTATAACGAAATATTTACTTAGAAGTTGTTATACGATACAAAGTTGAAAATTCTCGCGGAGCTAAACTAATACGCTATTCACAATCCGATACCTAAAATCGATATTTCGGCGTGAAAGCAGTCAAAAGTCTATTGAGGGGTTCGTCTCGCATATGTGGTAGTAAGGTAAAAATGCATTTCTGGGTGATTCTAGAGCGAATTTCTAACAAGGGTGAATTCAAAAGTAGTGGCTAATATGGCGAGTATTTTTTTTTCTAAAAGATTTTTGAAAGAAATGTTACCTCATTAAAAACGTTTCTTCTACCCGAAGCATCACAGCGCGTTGACGCAAGTTTTTTTGATTAACCGATAGACTTCGACAAACTGACTAAAAATAAAATATAGCTTCCTGTAGCTAAAATTAATATTTTGGCTTAAAAAAACAGTAGAAATCAAATGTGATAGGTTTTTTTTTTTTTTTCTAGGTGAAAGTCTATTTATGAGAGAAATGCAATAGATGCTCGTATACCTAATTTTCCACGAAAGATATAGAACTGCGCAGTCTGGACGGCAAATGCGTATCCGTTTGTTTACATTGCCATGGTAAGCGTGAATATGTGGCTATCGTTGGTTTAGGTGCCAGAATTGACAAATGCCCCTTCACAGATCTCTTCGAAGAACGCAGATCAGTTCAGCATCTAATGTAATGCCTGAGTATCGAACATAAAAAAAATAAAGAGGCGAAATGCTATATAAACGAATGTCAATGAGCAATAGGTGTACCTATAAATGGAACAGATAAGGCAACTTACCGAGTTAACACTGCCATGAGGTCATTTTACGAATATTCTACATATCGACATGTACACAAAACGCTCAAAACTGCATTGGATAAAAATTTTTAATTGTTACCTAGGTAAGTATTTCCTTGACGACTCGTTCGCTAAAGGTTAGTATGATTGTTCGAGAAGAGCTTAATTTGTCTTGGTAAATTTCCAGCGTATTGCCTGGATGACCGCTTCCTGGATCCCGATCCAGGTATGTGTTTGTGTAACCTTACCAAGCAAACACACTTTAGACATTTTTCTAGTGTTTCTAATTACTTATTATATGTTGCTTCATTAATAAATAGAGACCCTTGTTTGTCCTTGTGTTACTTGTAATACACGGTTTTGCTGAAACTGATAGTAGTTCTGGTGATGGTTCGTAGTTTGTATATTGGCTCCGGAGTTTAGCGAAATAAATCTAAGGTGTGGCCTGGCCTCACCTGACAACATTTCGAAACAGCTAACAGAAAACAGCTATTGAATTCAGATAAGCGGAATAGATATGAAGCTTTTTTTCTTCCGTCCTACCTACGGGCTAGCTTAATGTTTCGTTTAACTCAACGCTGACGTCTGTTCGCGTTAAGCGTTGAAGAATGTGTTTCAAACAAAGATCAATATTTGTTAGAAAAATCCGTTAGTGAATTAGACAGCTGACTTCTTTGGTCTATTTGTACTTAGATCTTAGATGTTTGTATTTGAACTTACATTAAATTACGATCATCGTTGATAGCGCAATTAGACAGTGTCAACTGAAGGAGTTCACAATCCATTTTCGACCTGTTGTGTGACATGACCGAGCCCCAGAGGGGCAATTCCGCGAGTGGCCTTCCGAGGTCCACAACAATTTCTGCTAATCCTCGTTCACAGATAATGGCATTTGGAGAAATCTTTTATTCGTATCGCTTTTAAACTTGACAAAGCACAGCTTTATATTAAGTTAAGTGTGTATATATAAACATTTTTCATTGTATAATAAGATAAAATTACCAGCATCACCATAATTACGAAACACTATATGCATGCAAGTACATTTATTTCACCATTTTGTATTCTTACAATTTTCAGAATGTTTTCAACTTTTATTCTTTCAAATAACCGGCACTCAAGCTTAAAGTCTCTCCACGTCCTCAGAAAGGGTATCCACCGTTCTATCATAAAATCAATCAACCAATGAAGTGTTGCCATCTTCATAATTCCCAGCACTAAGTTTATCGTATAAGCAAATCATAGATTTAGCTCATTTTTTTTTTATTTGCTCAAGCTAGTATTTGGGTAGTTGGTATTTGCCGGTGTACGACGCCAGGACCAAATATTCATTCACAAATTTTTGTCGAAATCCATCAATTTTTTTAACTGAACTTGAAGACATTTTTAACGCGATATAATTTTTTTGTCAACGGCCAAACCAGTTGAACTTGTTCGACAGCAAGTGCCCACGAGGACACGTCTACCTTTATAAATCATTTGAGTCATTTTGAACCTGCAGCTCAATGAGCACCAATATAAGAATAGAATTAAGCGTCTGCTTCGTTGAAAAAAAACCCTACCTACATTATATTTTAGGAACACCGAAGCCTGCGAGACAAGGTTTTCAAATCTCCATTGAATAATTGACTTTTCAATTCACCATGCTACTACATAAATCGTTTAGTTATACACGTTAACACGTTCTAGCAACCCATAAATAATATCAGCTCTTCGTGCAGCTTTTCGTATAACGAAAACGATTCTTGACAGAATCATCAGCTCACAGAAACGAAATACCCTCACATCAGCTGGCTCATGCAGGAACTGCTCAACGAGCTATAATTCATTCTGTTGTTACAAATTAAATACTGGTGATTAGGGGTTAAATGGCCTGGCTGGGTGATGGCAAGAGGGCGTTGCAAGGCTCTCCAAGAAGCTTTAGTTCTGCCGTGATTCCGTTCTCTGTAGGGATCTGGCACGAATCCTCATCGAGTTGATTCCTTCAAGCGATCTTCCTGAAGCTCACTATATATTTGTCCCAGAGACGCATATCCTTTGGAATGCAGCTGTCGTCTGCTACGATCTGGGCACGAAACGCAATACGAAACTTTTTTTTTTAGCACTGGTTTTTATGTAGGTAGGTAGATAGATAGATAATATTTGGATCCGCTAATATTTACTAAACGGGTTACTCACCTTGCCCTCGCCGGTCTGAACAACAATTTTCCAGGCGCCCTGCGCGCTGTTGGGTTTCGACTCTCCAATTCTTGATACTCCGAAGCAACCGCGTTGCGCATTATTCCAATAGCGGATAAGATCGCCGTACTTTCGTAAAACAACTTTTCGAAACTGAAACATGCCAGAAAGATTTGAGTAAACATATAAAACAGCATCTATGCATTGTGAAAAGTCTGGGAAATACGCTTGCGGACTAATAAAAAAAAAACACGCTGTTCATGGACTTGTTCGCGGATTCGTTTAAAGACTGATTGAGGCATGTAAAAATAGTTCCCTCCCAGGTCGAACAAGCCACACCCGTGAAAACGCAATGGTTCATGGGTTGGATGAAATAATTTCAAGAGAATTAAGCGTTATTACTATTAGGATTGAACTCTAACTACAATTTTATCGTGTCCATAGGATGTAATGGAATTTTTCCAACTATCCGTGAAGCAGCAGAACACTCACTCACCTCCATGACAAAATGAACGATCGTATCTGTACTGAGGGGCATGAATTCCTCGGGAATCAATTGTTGGCCAGTTGCATCCATTATTCGAAACCGTACGCCCTAAAAGGCAAATACGTCGATAAGTTTTGGTACTTGTCAATCAGTGCATTGAGAACTGAGCTAAAACAGCCTATTAAGCTTCACTCGAATGAAGAGATCCGTCCTTCAATTTATTCATAGGTGCTGCAATGTGGCCTCTGTTTTTTTAGACGAATATTGAAGTCATAGTAGTTTATATTGCTAAACTATGATTATAAACGTACTAATCTTGAAGGATGTAAACTTTTTCGGCTGGGTCCTGCCCGATGTGGGGGCATGTGTCTCCTCATTAGAGGATGAATATAAAGGAAGCACGTGAACGTTTTAGTCAAAAGTATAATACTGATAGAATTCTAATGAACGATCAACACTTTTCGAGCTGAGAATGAATCGAAGGTTCCCGGGCTAAGCACATTCAAAAACCGTTGTAAGCAAACTACTGAGATATGCAACTATGAAGGCAAAAAGTTCTTCAACGATGTCGTCAAGGGAGAAAATGGTGAATTTATAAAGGGAGCGCAATCATTCAAAAGATAGCAAACTTGAATTGAAAACGATTAGATACAGGCAAGCATGGCTAACTTCGTTGAGTTTAACTATCCAAACCTTAATAGATACAATAAAGGATCTAATTGAAATAAAGTATGTAAGTTGAACAGTAATAATAATAATAATAAAAGTAAGTAGGTATTTGATCAACGTTGTTGCGGATATACTTACAGGGACCTGATTGCCGTCACTTTCTGAATAGTCGCTCGAATCACTCTGAAGCAACTAAACAAGAACAAAAAAGCTGGACGTTATTATTAACTAGATTATCTTATATAATAATTGCGCATTTCTATTTAGCTTTGAAGTATGACTTTTTTTCGTTCGTCGCTCGCGTTCAGTCGCGCTAAGTGCGGTTTGCATGGACAAGATTGGACGAGAACATAACGGTTTTTGAAATTAACGTCCAGCCTCGAAGCGCAAAAATTGCTTTTCGAAAAAAAAAAAAAAAAAACTTTGCTCGTGGCCATAGCAGACAGGTCACTAATCAGTCGTATCAGGGAGAAGTTCTGCTTTACGGGCCGTGCAAGTTAACTGTAATGCGCTACATAACGCTTTGCGTTTACGTATCTTAATTCAACACAAATACATGTAGTGGCTGAAAGAAACTAGAGCTGGCCGCTGCGGGTTCTGCCAGCGATATACAGCCCTCGTAAACAGATAAACTTGTTTCTTTGATTATTAATGCAATGTAAGTTAATTTCTAAAAAAATTGACTCAGCGCATTAAGAGGATGACATACGAATCGCTACCCAGATCTTTGTTAGGTAGATTGCTCAAGATCGCTATTTTATCACTGCTGCAGCTTTTCGTTTCTGCTAGTAGCTATATAACAGTAACTGTAGGTACAAGAACAATGTTATCAAGTGTCTCTAATTTATCTATCTTTCTAATTTGGTCCGGCCAGTACATTCATAGAAGGTTGGCTTATATGTACCCTTGGATGAGTCAATAACTTAGGAGCAGGGCTCTCATGTACGCTGACCCTCCACAGAGCCGTGCATACACATGAAGAATACGGCGATAATTAGAACAAGATTCAATTTGACACACGGGCACAGACTAGAGACTGTTGGAAAAATGAGATTTTATTAATTACAACTGCATCTAATATCTAGGCGTGTATCTATACTTGGGTTGGTCTTCATGCACCAGCATGTTTCTATGCATAGTGGAATATTGGTTGGTCGAAGCACTCCTGATACAGTCATGTATCAGTCCTACCTTTGTAAGGTGTCGTTTTAGCACCTGTTCCTCCTTTAAGACTGACATTGGAAGCAGCAGTAGTTCTGCTCAGTAATCAATGTACTGAACTATGTGTACGCCTTTGCTTGTGAACTAGACAGTGTGTTCAGTCTGTGAGACAGCCATCGGCGTGACAAAGTTAAGCCCACTTTAACTTACCAAGATCTTCCTATCTGCTCTCCGCAAAATCGATCTACCTAACGGGACCGAAGGAACCCACTGTGCTGAGAAGCGCATAGTGACTTCGTTGTATAATCGTCGCCAGGCCAACTAAGCGATTTCCAACGTAACCGACTTCGCTATGGATAACACTAGCTAAATTACACAAAGTGCATCGTGTTCATCGAACCCAACAGAAGAGAGCAGATTTAGATTGATCCACAGTTTAAATAGGTGAACTTAACGATTGTGTTCTATTGATTTGGAATGTACGCTGCTGAGGCTAGCCCCTAGACGTTTGCGTATTTATTATAAAGCGCTTACGAAATCTTAGAAAGCAATAGAATCGTAATCGTCTGCTGTTGAGGCATCGAAAAAAAACCCCCGAAATTTTCGGTAAGCACTATGAGGATGTCTAACCCTATCATGAAATGTATTCTGGACACAAACATAGAATGGCCATATAATTCTTACGGTGAGAAGTTTAACGCGTTTATAGACGTCTATGTCAGTCACTCCGTATGATTATACCTCCATTGACTGTTAGGAGCGGCGGTTCTGTATTGTCTACTCGACACACAGAGATGGTGGTAATAGTTACAAATCTCTAAAGCGTGGCTCAGTTATACCTAACAAGCGTTCATAATGCTTTCACACTCTTGCATCTAGGATTTGGGTCAGTTATGTATGCCTTTTAAAGGATACCTATGTTTTATAAAGCAAAAAAAAGTATGTAAAATAATGAGGTGGGATGGCAAGACCTTTTTTTTTTCCATATACTAGTATTTCCATTCGTATTTGCCGCTTCTAAGTCTGCCTATTTTCGACAGCTTAACCCAATCGCAGTGCGGTACCAATAGCTCTTCGTAGATTTCCACATTTTTTTCTAAATAGTAACATAATTATTAATTATCAAGGTCGTATACTTGAGATGAGACGTATTAGGATGAAAATATTCGTATTGTTTCTCCGCTCGTTCGAAGTTTGGCCTGCATCTGATCCTGATTTAAAAAAGTACAGGATGTAGATAGACTCCTTGTTCGATGACTACAGTGAGCGAGCGAGCGCGCGCGCGCGGCCTAACTAATTCGCAAACTAC
Organism: Varroa jacobsoni; assembly: GCF_002532875.2. Lineage (NCBI taxonomy): Eukaryota > Metazoa > Arthropoda > Arachnida > Mesostigmata > Varroidae > Varroa > Varroa jacobsoni. The sequence continues at coordinate 330,640 of NW_019214309.1, forward strand.
GACGGCTTCTATCTTGCACGGACATAAAGAACTATCCTAGGCCGCAAATTCTTGTTCATCTATTCGAACAGATTTCAAACCAAGGAACAGCCAGTGAAGACGGGTATCTTTAATTTGAAAAAAAAAAAATATATATATATATATATAGATACAACTTTATTAATCAATTTCGGGCTTGTGTTGTCATCCCCTTCGAAGGAACTATGCTTGATTAGTATACTAGCTTAAAACAAGCTGGAAACTGCTGTGTGTCAGCCGTACGTGAGCCAGCACCTTATCGTTACGATTACGTTAACGGCCGCAAACAAGCTGACATTGGACAAGGCTATGCGGTTTACTTTTGAGGGGATCAAGCTAATTTCTATAGTCTTTGTCGGTTCTGGGAACTCTGCGCTCAATAAATGTTGTAATTTTAGAAAAAGTTATCGAAAAAAAAACACGAGCAATATGAATGGATGATCTCTCATGAAGTTGCCGTTAAAACAACAATTCTAATTAGTTGCGTGTAGAAGTGTAATGGACTCTTATTAAAGATGATGTCGTCAGTGAAAGCTACTGATGTAATATGGCCGCAACTAAAAGAACGGGATCCGGTGCAACAATAACCACTGCACGATTTCAGAACTCGGCAGAAATTCGAAACCGGCCTTTTTAGACGCTCATTTTGTAGCTGTTTGCTCAGGACAAGGAAAATGTACGTGGGCAATCTAACATTTTGCTCCCGTTTTAGACAGAGCCGCGCACACTGCGCAAATATTTTTTGCCTCGAAATTTTGCCTTCGGGGAGCAACTGTTGTTCTAGCTGCGGCTCATCATATTTTGAATTTTTCATTATAAATTGTCTAATTGCCCATGTATAGTGTGCAGACACACTACAGAAAAGATTTCAGCGCAGGGTTCCCTTGGACGCTTGTATTGTTTACAAAATGACCAAAATCGAGCTTCGGAAGAATATTTTAGAACAGATTTCAAGTGCTTATCTCATTTGCGCTAAGTCAATTTGAATTGATTTTAGGGAACGTGATGAGACGAGCTATTGAATCGGCTGTGTTAAAATTATTTTGGTAAATACATTTGGAGATACTGATGTTCTGGCACAGATAGCAAAAAGAAAAAAGGAAATAATCAAATTAAAATATATAAACGCTTTTTAAATTGTGGGAAAATGCTGGCTGAAAATCAAGGGGTCTATAGAGTGAGATCGAACTTGGGCCGTTTTTATGGAGAAACGCAAGGCTGCAATCGAAATATCAAAGACTGGGGCAAATCTAACCGGCAGATGCGCCGTAGGCTTGAAAGCGAACTATGCGTTGGAGCACATTACGTTTTTTCCTAAACGTGACCATTTTTTCAAAATAAAAATGAGTAGGTAATTACACTAAGAGTAAGTGATTTGTATTTGTATAGATGAAATTACACTCACCTCTCGCCAGGAGTTATTGTCAAGAACAGAATGGACGAGTCTTCGGAGTTCATGTGCTTGTTGGAGTCCACCAGATCCAGTCTGTGCCTCTTTCAAAAGTTCGCCCATAAAAGCAGCCCGTTCTTGCTCTGCTAGTAAACATCGCGGGTTAGCTTGCACCCGAGAGATCGTGCAGCACCAAAACACTATCAGAACAGCCCCACAACGCAGGATCCACATTGTAGCGCCACTGCTACCGTACGTCATCAGTGTTTCGTCTCTTCCTATGAAAAGATACCGGTGAAACTCGTTGGCTACGTTGAAAGGTCCGCTCTGTTCGTGATACGTTCGGGCTAAAGGCAACTAATTCCATCGAGAAAGAAAAATTAAAGAGGGAAGCAATTGCGAGTCACTATTTACATTCACGTATATTCCAATTCAATACTGGTTCATCCAGCAACAAATGAAAATCATTGTTGCGTACGATCTATATATTATGGCTCTACCACTATCGTTAGTTTTTTCCGTTCTACTCTATCGGGGAGCCGACTTTAAATGTGTTTACGATATATTTCCGGCAAGACAGTTATTGTTTATTTCGCATAACACCATGTTTATGTAGTTTTTCAAAACTTCGAATAATCGCCACGCTTAAACGTATTACCTCGTTCGATATTCGGTGCATTTTTAATTATTTCGTATATAGGCTGAACTTATTTTTTTCTTTTTTAGATCTATGTCTTTGGCATCCTACCTGTCTTCAAAAATAAGAAGCAGAACAAATTTATGAAAAAAGTAGGTCTGCGGTTAAAGTAGCATCTACTTCAACTGTAAACCGACTTGTACGGTTATATCATAAATTTACAAAGAATACACGCTAGGTCCATCGTGAAACGGACGAATCAAATTAATACCAAATATTTTTCTACTCACTCGAAGCATTTGAAAGCAAATAACCATCACGTGGATTTTGAGTTGATCTTGAAAATGGCGAGGTTTGTCTAACACCTTTTGTATTTTTAGCTGCACTTCAATTTTTCCAGATATTCCCACCCCTGAGATATTGACACTAACCCTTTTCTGCGAGTCTGAAACCCATCTAGCTAAGCAGACTTTCGAACTTCAGACAAAACATTATTTTGTACCGTCATCTTGATAACTGATATTTGAAAAAGAGATTATACTTTGTAATATATTCGATTTATATAGCATTATAATGACGTCCTACGTACTCACGTTAGAAATTTAACGATAGTGGAATTCTATGGCGTGTATAACCAGAAAAAGTGCATATTCCAATAATTAGCTGCTTTATTATTTTGAGTTACTTTTTTTTTCTATAAAGTTATAGTTTTAAACCGTTAAAAAGACCGTTATTGACGCCAAATAGCCATATTACAATGATTTATGCCAAATTTTTAATAAAAGTTCAATAAATTGAAAGTTGAACATTTTTTAAGTTTCGACATTTTGAAATATTATCAAGATGCTCGATTCTTTCAGAGAACACAGATAAGATCCTACATGCGTCGGTATAGCATAGTTCCTTAGGATACATATAAAGCAGAAAATCGAATCTCTAAATAAGGTTTCTTTAATAAAAATACATTTTTGCAATAAAACGGATAACCATTTTAGTATGCATTGCCATTTCTATTTAGTCAAAGCATAAAAAAACGCCGTTAAACGCAGCCATTGCAGAAGTTCTGTCGCACAGACGCTTTAAGATGATTATAATCAAATTCTGTCCGAGTTCCTCTTTTTTGTAGGGAAAAAAAACGTTTGTTTAAATCCCAAAAGCGCTAGTATTTAGAAGAAAGTGGGTCGCAAACACAGCTTGCCGATAAATTATGCTCTTTTACTGCCTTCCACAAAGTTCAGCGTTCTACAGTTATTATATCTGTAACCTTGGCTACTTAACACGAATTACCGAGAATAAAGTAGCGAAAAGGACCAAAATTTCGCTCACTATATATATATATATATGTATATTTAGTCCTTGGCTATTTAAATAGCGCCACCTAAAAATGTCACACAATCTCGAATTAGATAAGAGATAACTCAGCAACTGCAACTAAATATCTCGTGCGTTTTTAGTTGTGTGAATGCTACCTTTGTTTGTGTTCTTATGATAGCAAACGCGACGATCCCGTTGCTAGACAAGTATTTTTAGGCTGCAGTAGAAAGAAAAGCACTTACACGAGCTAGTACGTGGTTTCTTCACCCTGACTGCGATCACTGCTGCAACTTAGTTTGATATTCTCAGAACGCACTTTTGCACAATCCCCGTGACGCCCGGGTCCTGGGCTTATACTTGCAGCACTGTATTCTCAGGTTGTAAGATGTTCGTAATCCCCTGCCCATTCCTGAACCCGTCCTTTGACATAATGCCACACGTTTTCGATCTGATTCAAGTCGAGTGAACTTTCAAGCCATAAGAGAATTTCAACACCGTTGACGATAAACATCTTAAAGACACACTTTGCCACATGACACATAGTTCTCATCCATTCCCGAACCCGGACCAACATTTTCTTCTAAGTTACGTCACTACACTGTCGTCTTTTAGTAATCTAGCTGATTAAATACAGACCGCGGTTTCCAGCCAGCACAGTGGATGGAGACCACGGTCCACACAGATACTTTGCTGAGGTGTTTGTACTGAATTACATGAAGCTCGTGCAATCTTTTGCCAGAACGTCTGTAAACATATTAAACATTACCACCGAAAATCTCAGATTGTACTTTATCCGACAGCTTCCCTAGAACTGGTTAGTTTATTTGAAGCGCGCATACTTTTATGCACAAATCAGTCGAGTCCTAAAACCACTCAGGTTGGTACGACGTCCAGGGTCGTTACGGATATAGTGGCCCCGTGCTATTCCTAATTACGAAAGTTATTGAACTTCACTGTAAAATAGTCTGTGGCCACAACAACGTCATTGTCATCAAATATATAAGAGTAATACTAACTGCCGTTATACACCTCAAATAATTTTTGTCTATTCATGAACGAAACGGACATCCCAGTTGCACGTAATGGCTCAAATGTTGTGTACGCTGTAACGCATAGCCATTGGGCCAGACGTTTCCCTAAGCGTCTTCCTTTCCATAACCCTTAAAAAATGCTTCTCTAATCATTTTTGTTATCATTCGAATGAGGTAAACGGCTTTCACATAAAAAAAAACCGCATGTAGATATTTAGTTCGGGTGCGAAGGTGCCTTTGACCATACTCTACAACATGTGATATTTTTAGGTGGCCTTATTTGATTGGCATTATATATAGAGCATTCTTTCAAGTCACTAATAATAATAATAATAATAATAATACAACAATCACATCTAATTTTGTAAAAAAAAAATTGAAAATATTGATTTTTCAAGCGTACCAAAGCGCACTCGTCCGTCGACTAGGGCGACGATTGGTATGATGCCACGGCTCATTCAATATAAACACATCCACAGAAATAACGCACAACGTATTTGCACGTTATTTTTTTTTGCTCAGTGTAACACTTACGAACTCATTGAAAGAAAACAACTAAGCCAAGTAACATTTCAGGAAGTTAATATCCGTTGTTACTCGTTAACGATTCAGTAACCCTTAGAACACTTACCAAGTTCGGAAGTTTCGACAACAAACATATCAAACAACTTTGAATCGCTCTATAGCTAACGACGTTGTCGAAGATACTAGCTTGATGTTTGGCGCAGTAACTGGCTTTTTTTTTTTTTTTTTACACAGAATATAATATTACTTTCTAAAAATTTCATTATCTTACCTTGTCTTCAGCGGGTTGACTTGTATATTACACAGGTAGATTGCCAACACGATACGCAACTAGTCTATATATATATATATATATATTTTTTTTTTTTGGTTGTATGCACCGTAGTAGTTATAGATATCGCTAGGTGAATACCTTGGCGAGTATGCTAGACCTAGTATACCTATCAAATATTATCAACTGTGCTATTGTTCAAGTCATCAGTTAAAAACCTAATGGCTTTATCACTCACTCTCCAGGCAAATGAATGGAATCTTCCTTTAACGCAACCATAGCAAGTTGCGCTCACAGAAAGAACACTTAACTCTAGCTTCGGAGTTGGATATTGCAGGAAACCGAAGGGGCCTCGACTAAGGCTGGGTCATTGTTACACCGAGCAGGAAATAAGCAAAACGTATGTTTAAGAAGATCATAAAAAAAAATACAATTCGTTTTTTTTTTTTTTTTTTCAATTTAAAGGCCTCGTGCAGCCATTAAACATATATAGGTTGAAAAAAAAAATAGGGTTTAAAACCTAGCTAGTCTTAACAACTAATTAATCATTAGAGAATCCTGAGTGACATAGCTAGTTCTCTATCATACGGTAGTGGGTATTTTTTTATGGAATGGTGCAATATGCTTGTAATGTCAGTCAGTTGGTGCAGGATCTTAGTTTCGACTGGCACATTGTATTTATCTTTTCATCAAACTCTGTTTTTCATTACACGTTTCTCACCCTGTCGAACGAGGAGCTGGATCTTGTCAATTGATGTTGACCCACCGTTTTCACTTCCGTTTAACAATTTAGCTCATTTCATCCAATTTATCCAAAATAATAGCCTGACACTGCACAATTTACACGTTACTCTATGATATGAAATCATTGTCACTCGAAGTTCGTTTACAGCTGCTGGTCTTCGACTTGATGATGGAACCTCGTCGAGGGCCGAGATGACGTCACTGAAAGTACTTCTTGGGTCTTGAGGGGCCGATTCATTTACCAATGCTGCGCTATAAGTGCCAGCATTGGTAAAAGTTTGTGCATCTCCAGTGGAGGGAAAGATTGGAGAGAGTTGACATCTCCACATGGACCTGCCGCCAGCAAAAACCCTCTTCGGTCTTGCAGCAGATTATAAAGACTCCATCGCCCTTAGAATGACCAGCAGAGTTCTGTAGGAATCTCATTGTTTTTGCTGAGATACCCATAAAGCACGAGCCAGCAATCTTGGCTCTTGACTACTTAGCATAGCACACGTAATGATCGATAAAAAAAAAAAAAAAAAAAAAGAAAAAAAAAGGCCGATATTGCGTAACTCTAACAAGCTTTCAAGGATTTCATTTTTTCTCCCTCTCTCCTATATATTTTTGCCGACATGGACAGATGATATTTCGGAGGCAAGATGAGCCCTTACTTTAGTGTTCCTTAATATGCAAGTCAAATAAGACCACACTGTTTGTGGTTTTCTTTTTAGCATAAACTACTTCGAGCCGGCCATCAAACTAGAACAACAAGTTTGGGCATTTTTCAAACGGAGGCGCGTACTATACCCGGTAGCGCCTACTTTAGTAGCGCTATCAGTTGCGATTTTGCAGCGACGATAAAGTCTGCATAAAGTGTAATATGGATGATGGCAGTGTAACGATACGGTCGAACGTTGCCACGCACGCTGTCATTAAGCGTCGGTGACGTCCTACAATCCCAGCTGATATCATTTTGAAAATATAAGACGTCCGATTTTAGCTAAATATCCGGTTCGTTGGTCGAAAGGTAAATTTGGGTTTGGTAAATGTTCATCTTGAATTTCAGGTGATATATCAGTATAAATATGTGACAATTATGCCAGTAAATTTGACAAAAGAGTGAAAAATAGTTATCGAATGCTTCCTTACAACTATTATGCCCCCATGGTACAAAACATCCTGCATTCATAACAAACAAACAAACAAACGTACATATACTATAGTACTTTGAACAATCAGAATTTTAAGAAATCCACTGTGATATCATAGGCTGTGGTCAACGAGTACGCAGCTGTTTTTCCCCACGTTTACGTACGTGGAATTATTGCGAACCTGCGAGCGACCCAGGCCTTTTTCATCAGTTATGCACATGTAGCTCCTTGCAACTGTTTCGTTCGCAAAGATCAAACAAGTTAACGCATATAACTGTTTTGAAAAAATTAAAATTATTCCCGTTAAGGGTAACATTATATAGTTAATAAAAAGGTCATGAAGCATATCACCATACCTAGCCGTTAAATAGTTATTTAGCTGTTAAATAAATCCTGGCTTTTTTCATTTTGAAAATTTCCTAAGAATTAGACTGAAGAAAGGGGAGCTAAGGCACATAAGGCGGGACTCAGCGTTTAAGCTTCGATCGAATATAGAAACAGGACGGTAATAAGTTATATTAGAAGGGCCTTTCACAGTTTCTTCAGGAAATGACAAGATACCCGAAGATCCTGTTTCGGCTATAAAGAGGTTAACGAGGTAACGATCGTTGTCTTAAACGTTCAGTGGTTACAGCAATGTATATTCTTCACTTCAGTAACGTATTTTCTGAACTAGGTTTGTTTACTGAACATGGTATCGACTACGTCATGGAAATTCCGTCGGTCCCGTTCGAATGTGACGCATCCCGGCTATTCTTTGGGTTAGCATTACGTACGTATAGCAGCCTTTCTTTTAGATTCAAATGTTGATCCGATTCTTCGTCTCGTTTAGTTTACTATTGAAATTGCTATTCACGCTCATCGTAAGATTGACCTACTAGATACGTCGTCTTTTTTGTTTGGCAAATGAATATAGATCGTGGTCGAGTACGGACACCTGAAGAGAACAATTTTCACAGAGACTTTTCTCACAGTAACTGGTACAGTAAGTTGATAGATCTACTCACTTGAAATGATGTATCGTTTGAGGCTCAGCAAAAAGAGGAGAAATATCGCCTACGAAGCAAGAAACACCACAAGTAATATCCTAAAATCAAACACATGTATCGAGATTGCGTGGATATGACGGTGAGCGCGTACATCTTGTAATTTTCGTGGTAATATCCAAACAGATTTAGGAGCTGGAAGTTGTGAGGCACACCACGCCGAAGGGGTGAAAGGCTATTTTAAGCAAACGACGATGCGAATCTCCGTGGATCTGTCAATGTAACCGAGTTACCTACACTCGGCTTAAACAATAAATGATCTAGGCCTAACTGCTTATTACAGGACACGTGTAACAGGGTATGTATTTGATAAGTTCAGCCTATCCTAGTGTTCAGACTAGACGAGGTCAGCACAGACAAGCTCACGACCAGGCAGCTCATGATGATATATATTTTTTTTGCTTTTCGTCAAGGTTCTCTTATTATTCGCGCAACATCGCAGGTTCTGCTCAGTCTGAAGAATAATATACAACGATATGTATAATAACCACTACGCAATCGCTCTTCGAATTTGCTGCTACAAGGTTTATTCCATACACATCATTAGTAAGGGTACCGCACGAAACTTTCTTTAGATATGGTAAGTTATAACGCATCTCCGTCATGAACAGAAAATTTAAAATAGGACATAATTTGTTGAGTAAGAGTAAGTAAGCAGACAAACGTCTGCTTCTTCAGTTAATAACGTGTACTGTGCTATTGGCGGAAGTAGAAGGTTTACACGTCGACAGTGACTGCGCCATTTAAGTGAGCACGATTAAAACTGTCAAAATGATTTATCTTCGAAGTGCACAATGTAAATCGTAAGGACACACACGTGAAAAAGGCGGACCTGCGAGATAAGGGGAGCAATGTCTTTAGGTGAGACTGAAAAGGCATTGTTTGATTTGTTTACAAGCACTTTATACTAATAGATATGCCAGGTTGAATAAACTATAATATGCACATAGCAGAAAGTGTTGTCGGCTAAAGTAATTGCGCACTGGGTTTGCCGGGTTTAGACCCTGAACTACAGGTAGCATCAAAATACACGCGTTGTAGGTATCGTGGTAACAACGGAGTTAGGTGGTAAAGTCTCAACCAGTATGTGACGTTCTCAATGGTGATGGTTAAAAATGAACAAACTTCAAATGCAGTCACATACACACAGCGTCAAAAAAGGTTATAAATTGCACCAGTCCGAATGAGGCACGACAAATACTTCAGTTGCGCTTCACACACCATTCATGAGACGTTCATAACCTCAGTTGTAAGTTACCTAGTTTTATATGTAAGTGACTTTTGATTGAAAGGCACGCGTAGTATACATTCGTCAATATTTTAGCACCGAAATAGCTTTCGACGCACGTTTTACGACTATATCAGTGTTTTTAGATTGTTAGAACGGCCCGACAGTGGCATTACGTGGCAGAATTCGGACATTTGTTCTGTACCTACGAGATAGCGAATCAGCGATCCACTCACCTCGTGTGCGATGCTGAAAATGTGAGCCAGGACCGCTAGGACAGCAATGCTTATATCCTCCGTTTGAGGGCCGACTAGATAATGCTGCCTCTTGTGAGAGGGTGGCCTGCATGACAGCGGCACCCTGTGGCTAGACTGAAGCCATTAGGGTGCTCAGCCTATAGAAAGCCTACCGGAGCCATCTTTTTTCTGTTTCCGAAATGATAGTTGGCATATGCAGAACCAATTGAATATAATGCGAAAACGTATTGCAAAGGCTGTTACTAAAACGTCATAACTTAGTTCGCGCCATCGAAATGCAGTAAATGCGGCATAAATAGTAATTGGTGTTTGTTACACACAATCTCGATATTATGCGCATCGAAACTCCTATTTCAGTTAAACTTTTTGCCATCTTATTCATTTGTTAGAATATCGTTGCTGGTAATCTGTTTAACAGTCTTGTTTCGTATTTTCTGTGCGCCTCTGCGCTCTCTCCAAAGTCCAAAAAAAGTGCCGGTGAAGATGGCAGGCTATGGCTATGAAACCATGACCGGACGGGACTACGGAGAAAGGATCAGGACACAAGAATTATGTCCTCCTTCTATCGAGGCGAATCCTTATTCGAGTTAGCCGATCGAAACAAGTCTTGCTTGGGCAGGCAACGATTTTCTGGTCCGTTGGATGTCCTGCTATTCCGCTATTTTTGGGCTATGATGGCCATAACCAGTTCAAGCATGTATTGAAATCAGCCAAACAACATTGGCCGGCATATGTAAGTTTCGTCCTGTTCATGTTGGGATTTCTCAGTGGTTGCCGCACTAAAATTTTAATGACAATGTCATTGTCGCATGTCCCAACGATCACGAAGTTGTATATACAAGTTTATAATTTTTTTTTACGTTTATTACCAAGTTTTACTATCTCGGCTGGACCATAATTATCTCTCATCAATAAATATTAAGTTGTAGCTCTAGCTAACCGAGTAATGAAAGTTATCCAACCTCGAAAAACGTCATGGCTGAGATAAGCTTTAGGCTGAGCCATGGGTACGCTGCGTTACCCTCTAGGTAGCCTACAAAGCAGTAAATCAAATCAATAGAAACGAAATAAAGACTTTGGCGAACACTTTTTACTAAAAAAAGGCTTTTTAGCTTACGGTATCATTATTAAGTAGTATGGCTGACACTTCTACCGATCGGTACTAGCCATCTGAATCAGAGGGTTTCGTAATTACTGAGTTTGAGCCGATCTTCCTAGGGCGTCTTCCTAGAAAAATCATTGGTTTTATTGAAGAAAAAACTCTAAATATATAATTCGACCTGCAGTAGATGTCCTGCACTAAGAAAAGCAGGAAGAATTCAGAAAAAAAATGCTAAAGATCTCTTTGAATTAAGAAAGAAGTTCCGACAATTCCCATGAATGATTATCATGAATGGTTATCAGGGCAACCCTTCACTATAATTTTAAACTAGAAACCACAGGGATTATTAGTAGTAAAGAAGGTCAGTTACGGTTATGATCTTGATTCAATTTCAGGCCACTCTTATTTACCATGGAAAAATTACTTCAGCACACAACAGACACCTTTACTTCGCGTATTAGCCCAATCATTTATAACAACGAAGCTTTTACATATCGCGTATTTTTAACAAATTTCTATACGGTATGTTACATTTTTCATTATGAAAACAGGATTGTTGCATACATTGGAAAGCACTCAACATAGATGTGATGCGTATTAACACTAAGATTTGTTTCCATTTGAAGTTTTAATCAGTACAAAAGATCTTTTGTCTAATGTCTAATGTAGCTCCCTTGAATTTACTTTGCTCAGTCGGAGCACGGCAGATGTACTATCGCAGTAATAGGTTTGCCTTTTCTAATACATATCTCCAGATAAAGCTCATTATAAAAATGGTAAGTATGTCGTCCCGTATTTTGGCATTTCTTCCTTTTGATCCTCGCGCGATCCAACAACTTCGACGTCTTCGTTCAAAATTTCTACGAACATTTGACCCCGGCGGAAAGTGGCGCCAGCTGACCGACGGCGCGTATCACGTATGGCAGGCGTTTATTGGCCTATCTACACTAACGGTCCTGCTCCGTAGTTCTGGTTCGGATGATATACTATGGCCTGTAGTGGTAGCGGCTAAATCGCTATTCGATCTGGTGCTAGTGGTCAGAGCCGGGACTGATCCGCTTAGTCTATTCGGTGCCGGATCAAGACGACGGAAATGGAATGTCCAGCTGTTGGACACAATCTATCACCGGATCTGGATTGTAGTGGTAACGGTCAGGCTGCAGTTCTATGCCTCACTGGCGATTTATGACAGTGATGCTATCGAGCTCGAGCTACTTTTGCTACTGAGAAAGGTTTGTAAGAGCCTATTACGTGTTCGAGTTATCAGTGCCATGCTCTATATACGCGTACATATAGAACTGTCTAAGCCCACTTGTTGCATGTTTTGGTTCATTTTCGAATAGGTAATAAACGTTTTACCGCGCCTTCTTTTGCACACGTTAATCGCTGACGTCCACCAAGTATCTGGACGCGATGAGACCCAATCTTCAGTTCTTCGCGATCGGCCAACAGGTAACCCAACAAGCAATCGTGAAGCAACGGAAGCTAAAGGGGCTGAAGTTCCACATGCTGGAAGTAAATATAAGTCAGTACCACAACAAGCCAGGGTTAAGCTCCACTCACAGCGACCCAATGAGAAAAACGTGGGCACAAATACTTCTTAATACAAACAAGCATAGTAGCTCCTAAATAATGTACAATAATATAAAACAAGGTAATTTTAATTTAAAAATAATTGTGTTTTATCAGACTACCATCACTAGTTGATGCCTGAAACTTCACCTAAGTTGATTGGTAATTTGCTTAGCTAGCCAATGAAGTGGTAGGGTGGGTGATCTATTCTTACCGAGACCCAAAATTTCTTATAGATCAAAGCAATTTTGTTTACAAACAAAAAACGAAGGTGCAGATGTTAGAAGCGTGATGAAACTATGATAGGAATTAGGTTACTTTAATGGCTAATCAATGATTTCGCAAGGTATAGTACGTCATCTATCTTCTAGGTACCGCAAGCCAATTTTCTGGGGTTCGGCAAGTTCGAACAAAGCTGAACTTCTGAGTTAAAAGTATTCTATACTCGGATGCATGATTAGCTATGTAGACATATAATCGGCAGGAAAATGTAGCTAGATAAGTAATTGTAGATAGTAGACAAATGACGTACCATAAGGCGCAGCATTCGAAGAGATAATAATCGGCTGGTATGGAGAGTTTTAGTTCGGCAGAAACATACGCTAGGCTCAGAAATGCAACCCAGGAGGATTCGTTACTTCTCGGGAGTTTTTTTTTGCCTAAACAAATACAGTTTGTTTACCGAATCACAATAATGCACACATAGTGATCATTTCGATTTCCAAGTCTATTGTTCTATGGACAAACTATGACGTCTGTACAAAATAGAAAACATGTGCTGCATTCCCATGGCATTATACCTGCTGAGATTCTATGTGAGTTTTAAAGTAACATCGAAGTCCTATTTAGAAATACCCATAGAATTGGTCCTTTATAACCTTGAATTGATATCATTTCTGCATGAGACCGGAGGTTTAAAAATTTTAATTTTTTTTTAATTTTGTGACTCCTTTAAGCCTAGATTAGGGATTCGAGGTTTTCATGACAAATATCACGAACAGATATCTAGAGCTTATTGAAATGGTCTATGGTACCTCACAATAACGAAAAAACAAAAAATAGAGAATCAAAAAAAAAAATGTACTTTTGCTTACAAGGCGGTGGCATTGTTTTGTTTGGTAAAGTCCTATAAGCAAGCGTAACAAAAAGTTCAGAGTAAAGATGTAGCATAATACTGACTATCTCTAGTGAGAAAGATACTAAATATATTTATATAAAAGAAGCATTTATCGGTCTAAGAAGCTAAACGCGGGACGAGAACTTTATTGAAAAGAAAGTTCTCGCGCATCAAAAGAATTTCTCTCTCCCTTAATTTAAGTGTAGAAATAAGAGAAATAAATAAGAAAATCTTTTTTCTTCTCATGCCATTCAGAAACATTCTTATTTTTCCGCTGTAACGCTATTATGTTCAATTTAAGCTGAAATATGGACGTTTCACAGAAGGGCAGAGGTGCATTTTTGACAGCTTTTATACTATGCGTTTCGTCTGAGCTAAAACTACATACGGTAGGCTATGTGTGGTAACGACACCATAATTACTGCTTGAGAGTGGTCTACCAAGTCTAAAAACGGTGTTTGTAGAATGTTTATAGAATGGCACCGCTCTAACATGTGAAGATAACAACCATGTGCTTATATAGAAACTAGGAGCTTCAACACTTCATAAATGATCTCAATTTAACAAAAAATTACGGCTTAACTCTGCATCTTAACATTATCAGGTAGCGAATGTCAGCCGGTCACACAGAATCGCTACGGACGTAGTCTGTAGAGGAATGGGTGGCTTCCTGGAAAAATAAGAAAGCCCAGAGCCAAATAGGCCTGAATCCGAAAATAATGTTTTATGATTGGTGAAACTGCTAATTCAGTGCTCCGAACTTGGCACGTTTATCTAGCTCAGTTGCAGGAAGGCAACCAGGTTGTTCAAAAGAGAAGACTCAACCAAAACGGGCTATGCACGATAAACATCGTCGAATTTGTCGTCCTAAATTTCACATGGGAGGTTTTGCCGCACCTTCCGTTTGCTCTGGGGCTTGCGGTAACGGATTTTCGGTTTTCACGTTTATTGGGCTATCGGCTTCGTGCCGTTACCTTCGACACAGATCGAGAAGTCAAAATGTAACCAGAAAATGTCCTTAAGACGAAACCCGCTACCTACTAGCGGGATGGCAGACACTATTTGGTGGAATAATGGAGAAAAGGCGTGGACATAAACGATAGGGGATACATAACTATTGTCATAGGGATCAAAAAATGCTCTCTCTGTTCAGAAGAAAAAGACCAAGGAGCTTCCTACACCTGTTTATCTATCTGCAGTGATCAACACGAAGACCACCAATGTAAATAAACAGTAACTTTTTATACCGGCTTACGCAGTTATTACTATAAGAATATTAATAAAACGTTATTATCACTACAGAGACGCTCGATAGATACATACGTTCAATTTTCCAGCGGATAATAGCAGTTTTTGTATATTGCTTCCTTCTAAGTTATTGTTTGTTGATGTTAAGCAATGTGTACCGCATAAAACTACATAAAGATTTTATCACCGTTTTATTTAGGTAAAACGTTTTCTTTTGAGTTTGAACTTTAAAAATGTGCATATCGGATCGCAGAAAATAGAATTTTCGATGCTTATCAGTCGTCTCATACTGTGCGTCACGAAGACTAGCCAAAGCCATGTAGGAGTCAAGCCTACAGGCGCGCATTGATAGCCGACTTGTCCTATCACAATCAGCTTTTTGCACTAAGGTGCCACGACGACTACTCACTCTGTTAAGCTGGACATTTTTTTTTACCGAACTATTACGACCACGCCGTTAATACTTCTGCATACGCAAATTAAAGTCTCCTCAGTTCCAGGATGGCTTGAAATTTTAAGTTAACAATTTAGGGATACGGGCTCATGGGAAGAGATTTTGGAAAGGGTTTTTTCAAATTTCTCCTTGTATCCTTCCTGCTGTGCGAGCAGACAGTTTAGCTTCCTTAAAAGGGCTAGTATCTATTTAATAGCATCATTACTATGCCGAATAAGTACAGGTCGTCGATGCTATTTCAGTTCGAGAGAGAAAAAGCGAGACAGAAGATGTAAGAGATAAACAACAGAGATACAAATTCACATTGTGTGATCACGTGATCTTAAGAGGTGCAATAAATCGAAAAGGGAATAAATATTTTCCTGTAACGTTACTATCTATACAAAAATTTGCCCGGAATGAATAATTCGTGTATTTTTACCAGTCAAGAGATACAGGGCTGAGCAGACATCTGTTTTGAAGGTCGTTCGCTCTGCTCGGGGAATATCTGAAGCCGATAAACGAGCCATTTTTTACCACTGGAATTCTATGCCGATGTACTACTTAGACTATTGAGTGATTTTCTAAGAACTTTAATCACGTATAGAACAGTTTGCTCTTTTATTTAGCACATAATTAAAGTCAGTTGATTGAAATTAACTAATGTTAATAAGTAAAGGTCTTGGATTTAGTTCGCTTCCTAATGTTTCCCATTAGAATGACCTTAATCTGAACTAGGATTATTTTGATCTTTTTAAAGCTGTTTTATCAGTTGATATCACCTTAATGCTCGATCGGGCTACTAAAATAATGGCACCAGCATCAGTTGTCACGAGCTATTATCTCGACACGGACGAGTAATCTAGCATGATACATAAAATGCTTATTATTTATCTCTTTTATAGAGCAATATTAAAACACGTGCTTGAGGCAACTACCATTGACTATAATGAATGCTCAATGCAGACGACAAAGGTACATACTCTAAGAGGACATTGGCCTTTTTTTTTTGAGACTATGCCCACGATGGTGTTAGCGAACAGGGTTATTGCTGTGGAAACAGGTGATTCAACACATTGCGACACCTGCTGGGCATGCCTAGTTTAAGACGGGACTTTAGGAGCATTTGGTCGACCTACACGAGTCGTCGCCTGAGTACCTATGATAGCCCGACTTTTTCTCTTTTTAACTGCACGAATAAAAAATCCGTTTTCTAAATGCTTTTTGTCTACCATTCATTCGTTCGAGTACACTTCGTCAGCTAAAAATATCTCACATATTCGATAACATGTGTTACTCTTTCTTGGTCGGTATCAAGCACACGTTAGGACCGCGATCGCTGCTTCAGGCACTTATTAGAATATCATCGGTAGCTTAACTAGAAGACTTTTCGATTTCTGCCTGAATATTTAGCCGCGTTGAAACGCTATGGCTCTCCGCAACTAGAACTTGCTTTTCTGGAACTGAACAAAGAAAATACTTAGAATAAAAAATAGTTTTACTTTTTTCAGGACGCCGATTTCTTAAAAGCTCGGAAAGGTGGATCGGAACAGAATATTTTCCAATAAGTTAATTATAAAAAAAAAAAAAAAAAAAAGGGAAAATCGCTGACGATAAATTCCAAGTATTCGTTAATTTACTTATAATTTTTATCAATCAAAATGGGTCCTAAATATACTAAAAGCGAGACTCACTTCTCATAGCAGCTCTCCAGCACTTATTTCCTAATGCTTAAAGCGTCTTATGTGATCAGTCAAACGATTCTTTTACTGAACTTCATCATTCCCTAAGATAGTGACTTCAAGACAGCAGTATTGATTACACTCTAAGGTGCCCATTTGTCGAGCCTTTTTTACAAGCGGTGTGTCATTGCATCGTCAACTAGCTCGTAAAATGATATCGTGCCCCCCTTCGAATACAACACAGGCCTTTGAAAGTGTGCCAATTAGAGATAGGTGTATTCTAACATAGGTATTATTAAAAATAACGCTCCGGAGTTAGTTTTTTTCACAGCGTAATGTCCGGAATTGTCAAGGCCGTGTGCGTACCCTCGACGTATACCGTTAAAATCCCAAGGCTGTTTAGTATTCGTTGTCGCTACAATAAACTACGCGCCACGGTCACATGGAAGACTTAAGAATTAGTAGACATATCGTTCCGCTGTATATCAAACATTACGTTCGCGTCAAGAACCTAACACGAAAAGACCGTTGACCTATCACCAGAGTAGATACCCTCGCCTCAGCCCTAGAACTTCATTACAGCTGAGCAATTTCTTGCAGTCTGTTGAGTTATGGTAGGACGTAATTACGTGTCCCTGTAAAAGCTTAGTGTGTAACGTGTTCGCATGGTAATCTTAGGGGCACGTTGTGGTGTAGGTTCAAACCCGGGCATAGGCAGGATTCGTTTCCTGTAGGGAGCCATGCAACCGCCGGATGGAATACCAAACGCCGATACCGGACGTAACACTGAGAATGTACGAATAGGAATACAGTTTTCGGCTCATTGTGGTTGGTTGAGGATATGCTGTCACGGGAAATTACTAATAAGTTATAAAACCTGACAGGATTAGAAGAATAAATGTAATTGTTCGCTTTACATTTTTAGAAAAAATATTGGACATTTAAATTTTAAGGGTAACGTAAAAGAGCGTCAACCTTATTGATCTTCCTGACAAAGCGATATTGAACTTGCATGTCGTTAGCTACCCTTTCGTAATAAAACTTATAAAGCTAAACTAAATAATTTGAAAAAAGTGGCAAGTACGCTTCTTAAAAACACATAAATCATCCTGTCCATTACGAGCCTTCCTTCGATACCGAAGTGTCCTATCTATATGCACGCAAACTTTTCCAGCGCGTCAGAGACAGATCGGGTCGACTTCAATCAGTCAGTCATGAACATTGCGGAATTAGGTACTCACTCGCTTCAGCAAGAGATGCTTTAACTATCCGTGCAGCTGCTTAAAAAGTTTCCAAAGTTCTCTGCGAACGTTTCCACAGGATCCAAGACAGCAGGTGTTCAGAGTGCGGTTGTGCAATTGCAATGGCAATTCCAGGTGATGCTTCGAACCGTAACGCTGTACGTAACGGTAGATGCTCAATTGTCAAAGCTGGCTGGCTGCGTGCACGAACTCCCATTACCCTCCTAGATTTCCACTAATTTCTATTACTGCTAAATCACAGAAAAGGATTAGGAGCAAAGAATGTCGTAATTATAAACACCACAATATTTTTTTTCTGATAACGATCAAAACACATGGACATACGGAGATATTACTAAATTGTGCTTTTTTTTTTTGTTAATATTAGGCTGTTACGTTTAACGAACCTCCTATAAACGCAAGAAGCATTAGGAAAAGTAAAGCACATATGCTTATTACGATCCGTCCTTTGCGTATATATATATATATATATATATATATATATATATATATATACACAATATCCGTAAAAAGGAAGCGGTAGATTAATAGCGAAAATCCATTTAATACTGAATTGAATCTTCGTGCTCTTCTATCCTATACTGCTTTCTATAGAAATCTCAGCCGAAACGGTAGAGATCCTCTGAGATCAATACTGGTACAGTAAAAACCCATACAAATAACTATTTTAAATTTCATAATTGTCCTTGACATTGATGTAGCAAGGAGACATAGCGGCAGCGGAGTCCGTTGTCGAGCAGAGTCTATTTTTTTTTTACCGGTCAGTATAATTTCATGATCAATGGGTAAATATTATATAGTACGGCTCAATGAGCAGCTGATATGTGTAACCCACCCTGCAGTAGCTTACGTAACAACACAAATAACTAGAGAAAAGCTTGAAGTAGTCGATTTTGGCTACGGTTCACTTTTCAGCGAAACCTAAGAAAGGGTTCCGATAAAGGAAATTAGTGGCATAAATCTCTAAACTAATATTGTGTAACACATAGTCATGTAGGTGTTCTTGGTCCTTGACATGGTCTTTAAATAGGTATGCAGTCTCCTTTTTCTTCTTCTAGCTTGCTAAACTCATGGTTGCAAACTGCTCTAGTGATTAGGGCTCTTTCCGTCCACATGTTTACAGGCATAAAAGAAAATGTACAACTAAATACGGTTCGCTCTACATTTATTCATCAAATAAAAAGAAATAAATATAATTTTTAAATCCATCTCAGCGCCAGATGCTATTTAGCCTTTATTTTTTAATATTCATATGGTTAGATAGAAAGCTCATAGTATGTCAGCGGGCGCTTTTATTTTAATCGTGTATATGACAAATTTCCAAATTGTTCCAAAGAATGCATTGCACTTGAACCAGGAAGAATCTATTTTCCCCTGCATTCAGAAGGACTTTGGTGAAGATAGCGAATTTGATTTCCATTTGAGCAGCATCGTCGTGACGTAGCAATGAAGAGAGTCCTTAAAATACCTTATCCCTTGACGCCAATAGGCTTCCTCTTCTGAAAGCCTTTCCAGAAAATTCACGAGAGTAAGATATTTAAAAGCCGTAATTGGGTGTGTGAATCAATAACTCACTGCCGTCGGCGCTCTATTGTTTACAAAACTAATAACTTTGAATATCTGCGTTACATGAAAATGGAACATTTCATGTGGATTCCTTTGCAGTTTAAATATTAATTATATGTAAATAAAGACCAAGGTCATACTCACTGGAACCTTGGATGTATTTTGGAACTACATGTATATATATATACATTGTACTGCGGGGACTGAATGTTCCGAGCGACACAATGAAGCATCCACAAATGAGAGAAGCATTGTAGACTCCAAGGTTAATGCCTGCCCTCTAAAAGTGCATCTCTAATTACCCCTCTATTTCGATCAGTGTAAAAATTTGATGTGAATAGGCATATGCACGCCACGACTCGTTTGCGGAGACCTCAGGTGAACGTCTCCTGTCATCAGAATCAGATAGATATGAGACTGACTCGTGTTGCTTGCCCCTTAATCTTCCTGAGACTAGAGCAGCAGGTTGTGGTTGACTTTCCTCGATGTAAGAATGAACCGTAGAAACAATTGCTGACTTGTTCACGATCTAGAGTATAAGCTTATTTTGGGTAGATGCTGGGGGTCGCGCCAAGAGACCAACAAAATAGTATGGTGAGCGTTTGCCAACATTTGAATCAGGTTCGATCCGTTAGGTGACCCTGTATGGAGCGTACTGTGTGAGATTTCAACAAGTTTCGATATGACATCGTCAGCTTTCTCACACATGCTATCAAGAAGGCGTTCGTAGAATTACAAAGGGAGCATCGAGACTACTTTTTAAACAATTTAGGACCCGAATTTAAGCTGTAATCGCGGAGAATGTTGGCCGAGTTGAATAAGTATGACCTTCAAAAATAATCTAAATACAGTATTAGAAATAAAAAATAAGTTATAATTTGGATGCCGTATTTGTCAGTCTGGCCAGTCAACCAAGCATTTTTATGTATATACATACTGAAACGAACTATTACATACACTTGATGTTACAATAAATAAATAGGTCTTTGAGTATTTAAATAGCATAGAATTCAACAGAGCTATTCTTGCTTGACCAAGGAAGAAGCTATAATCGGCTAAGTCTATAATAATCTTGCCGCGGTGATGAAGTAGCGACTGTTTGGTGGCCGATACTAGGTATAAGGAATGTTGACCGATTCATGTTTGTCGAAAATGCTTTGTCATCTTGGGGTGGAAGGTGACTAGTATTTCGCAACAGGCCAAGCTACTAGTGTTCTCAAGTTTTAACAAAGCTCATCTAAAAGCATTTTAGGCTATGGTCGAAAGAAATTTGGTCTTGAACTCACGAGTACTTCGCCAATTGTGATATTGGCCTGCCAACTGCATGCAATGACGAGGGTAGGCCACTTCGAAAGCCTGTGCAACGAGCCATTAATTACTACGAGGTCTACAATTACTACAAACAAAAGCTGTGAACAATTATTGCTTTGGATTCGGCTGGAACGTTTAAGCATATATTTTTATTCCAATAGTGGTTTGTGTCTAGAGTGCGGAGTTTGTCCACAAAAGGCACTACCGACGATTTTAAAGGCTTGCGGCAGTTCACGCGGGAAATACATCTAAACAGGATCGCCCGCAACCACAGCTTGGATCACTTGCACGACTCAAGCAAAGATATTGGTCAGGATAGGTGATTAAATGAATTGCCCTCGAATTGGGGCGAGTATGTTGCGGTAAAAGGGTGAAACTAGAAAAGACCCTGGCCGCAGTTAGAAGTTACGCAGCCCGGTAGCGTTGGCTGTGTCAAACGGACCGATCGATACTGTAATATGTTTTTCTTTAGGGCTTATTCAGGGACTTCGTAGAACCAATTTTGTCCGATCAAATTCGAAGCCTTAATTAACCCGGGTTAGGTAGATAGAAAATCTCATGGCATATGTAAATTTGGCTTTAGTATATAGATCAGATCTATAGAATCTACGGGAGCGTTGCTGTAACACATTGAAAAAGATAAATGTTTGATTCATTCGAACTTTATTCATAAGTTAGAAGTTTGGGCCCGTTACAGCAGTTAATTACTCCGCCAACGTTACAGTTACTTCAGTATTAGACATCGTTTTTAACAGTAACGTCACAATAAACAGAGGTAAATTTAAATTTCTCCTTAAAAGTACGTAACGGATAGCTGTGTCAAAATGTTAACGGCGCACTTTCGGTGAGTATACTTAGCAGGATGATTACCTCACTGACTAAGCAAAAAAAAAAAAAGACGACATACACTCTTTATAGGTGACCTAGATAAATATTATCTTGCGTAATTTATCTTCATTCGACTACTTTGCATACTTCAAAGCTAGTTAAAATTTTTAACTTATTAGATAGATATCACTGTTGGACTTTTTGATCAAGCAATGAACAATTTTTGAGTAGTTCTTCTGTTTTTCCAAAATGTCTGAAGCCACGAACTACAAGTAAACAAACCATGCTTTTCAGTTTCTGAATCACGGATCAGACGAACTCTGCGTAAGCGTGACGAGGGGGGCGAATACACCACCATCAAAATTGTCATCAGTATCCCACTTTGCAATTATTATAAAATAGCTAATTATTATTAAACTATTCCAATACACGTATATTACGTCAATTCATTGGCTAACCTAGAAGACGTAAGAATTAGAGATAAGTAAAAGCTATGCTTTTACGCAAGCCTTAAAAAATTCATCGAAGGCTATATATATATATATATAAAACACAAAGATTGCATTTCTTCTCCTTTATGAAAAATCTCATGCCGAATTGTTTTAGATCTAGCAAGCTGGGATGTAGTAGACTTTCTAAAATACTATTTTCTTTGAAAATTTTAACGGTCGTCACGGAAACTAAACCTGATTCAGCATAATATTGCTGCTGCATACATACATGTATATATATATACTGCGTATTTGAGACTACCAGTAGGTTCCGATCCAGTCTGCAACGGCAGTCTTCAATTGGTAGATACGCTATCAATATAAAGAGACATGTCCATTGGATTTTAGAAGCATGTTTCGGAACGTTTAGAACGAGGTGTCACCTCCCGGTGAGTTTTTACATAGATTTTATTACCGATAACTGTATTGATGGAAGGAGAACTTATACAGGCACTTGATATGAATCTCTCTTTCAACAAAAGAAAGAAAAACAACTTTTCATAAAATAGTCGGCTTTACGTGCTCCAGTGCTTAAAAGCTATCGAAAAAGAAAGGCATTCGGCGGTTGTCAACAGAACCTCAGTAAGTAAAAGATCATCTATTTTAAGCTTAATGTCTACTGTTTGCGCTTTTACGGACAACTCATTTCTGACCTTTAAAAAGCAGAAGAATGTCTTTACCCTATGTCCGGTAATAGGCCTCATTTCCGACTGCACGCTTTTCTTCGTGCGTTATCGCGTTACTAGCAATTTCGCTACCGGCATAATGCCACTTACACAGCGTGCCATTTTGAATAACGCTGCAATCTATAATTCGCTTGCTTGTATATTTACATACTTCCGGGAGAGCCCGCATCAGATCATTGACTTACCCTCAAAGGAACACCATGGCTTTTGGAGGAAGAGCCGACGACAACTGTTTGCGTTTGCAATATTTAATTCCAAATACGCTATAGAAACTTAGTTTTGATTTCGTATTGTAAAACGATTTAGCCATTGTGGCAGTCCAGCAAACGATAGAGTATGTCGTACCAGGTGGTCAACGAAAAAATTTTACCCTACATGCAATATAGATGAGATACTATCTACAATGGGATCATTGGACACCTTTTATTCCCCATAACGTTTTGCGTGCCCCGGTTTTTATTATGTGCAAAATCAGACGCCACAGTTGCTATTCCCGTAAAGAGCTCACTAACTGCACACATGCACTCTACATCAGAGGCTTTATGAGTCCGGTTCTGCCGTTAACTTGAAGGGCATTCTGACTATACTTCATACGAGCAGAACTAAATGATGAAATGATATTTGAAAACATAAACGTTTACTAGAAAATGTTTGCTTCTAGAAAAAAAAAAAGTTATCGTTAATTCTGCAGCTCCACTTTGCAATTGAGCCCGTACAGTTCAAGTTCAACGATACGGTATCACTAAATACAACGAATCTGTTTGACTGGAAGTACATGATGCAACGACTCAAAGGAGCTAACTGCAGCGTTCAATTTCTTATTTGGTAGCACACGGACCCCGTTGACAACAGCGAAGAGCTTGAGCAATGACTTGATGTAATGACAATTGTTACCTGTATCAGATTATAGATCTACCAAAAGAACCTTTTCATGGTAATTATCATCATGGTCATTCAGCGTCATGGTATTATAAGTGTACAAATTACTAAAGGAGCTCGGCTGGAGCTCTTTAGATTTGACCCCAGCATGTTTTTACTTCGGTCTTGAAATTAAGGCTTTCTGCACATGGAACGCGGCCTACAAAGTAGGAAAAGTGGGGACCCGCACAATAGACGATTCAGGATAAAAAGTTGAAAAATATAACAGGACTAGACCTATTGTTGCCTATGGGTACTTCTAGAAGTAGTCCGTCGCCCAGATTTTTCATTAGAAACAGTTAGGCTACATTATGAACAAACCTTACAATTGTCGATCAAAAAACTCACAACACAGCTATTGCCAACTATTGCTTATAGAGTGGTACACGTGGTAGTTAACTATAAAGAAGAACGCATCAACTTTTTCTCATTTCAAGAACCTCTTTTTTAATTCTTTAATTTATTATATTGTTTTTTTTATCCTGGCAGGCTACAAAGTAGCCGCTATAATAAGTGTGATCTTTATGTTTGCCTACATCTTTTTTCAATGTTTTGTGTTTAGAAATAATAATAATAATGTTATAAACATTTGCCGAACACGACGCGTTTCAAATGAATCAAGAGTTTGTTTGGTTCTGAAACCAGTTATGCGCAACTTTACGAGGCCTATCAGTAAATGAAAAAAAAAAAAACTTCCCTGTGAAGTTAATTTTTTTAATATATTTGTTTCACCCCGAGCGGTTCAGCTAAACGTACCGCTCGCGGACCTTGTCTCAATGTCGCATCATCGTTTTATGTGAGACAACTTTCGTAGAACGTGTTCCTTGCTGCCATTCGATAAAAATACATTCGTAGAACTGTAAACCGCTGGGGGAACGTCATTAAACGTTTCGAACAGCCCTACGCTAAATGTCCACTCGGAAGAGGGTATCGGGTCGCTATCGTTCTTATGGGCGCTAGCCGATGGCGACCTCTTTGCGTTATTACATGGAGTCGATTCGAATCAACTGGTTTAGCTCAGACGTAAACGGTACGCCGCCTAAATCGCTTGGACAAAATTTCAGCGGCCAAAAAACGACCCCTTGCTGCTCGTACATCTACTAAAACCGAAGAAGACATGTCAGCTGTTCTGTTGAATTCGTTTGACCCGAAAGACCCAAGATTCGTTTGCAAAGGACTACAGGTCTATAATTCGCTGGTCAATTTCCTAAGTTGGCAAGAAAAATTTTGCTCAAACCCAGAGAGAGTCTTTTGCGCTTGCAACGCACTTGCGCGTGCATGGACACCCTGTCACAGATAGTTAATCGTTCGTGGAGTTATAAAAACGGATATTGATTAGTGCATCAGAACATCATATTTATATCAAAATTATCTGATTGTACAATTGTAGTACATTAATATAATTTCTTTATATATATATATATATATATATATATATAGGTGTTTTATTTGGGCCAAGACTTTATTCTCAGCGGTTGTTCGATGACCTTGTTCTGGTCACAGAAACAATTAAAAGTAGTTTTAACTGATTTAATCTTCTTTTTCCGTCCACGGGGGAAGTCCTCAACGACAGTGGCTCGGTTGTGAGTACTTCTTGCTGTTACACGGTGATAATCAATTTCGAATATATTAGGGTCCGCGAATGTAATAGCTTTTATAACGATTAAAGCCTTGGTAATTCTTTCAAATATTCATTCTAGCGAAGTATATAAACCGGGTTGGAAATACTCCCGTCCCATTTTTACTGAATAGGAAACATCACGTTTTTTATTGCTTGACAATAAATTATATATTGTATTCCGCTCATTTACGATCTTCTCCCATCTTTCCACCAAATGATGTCTGCATTTTCGTCATAAGGTCTTGTCTCAAAACAGTTTTCTAGTTAAGCTTTGTGTACTTCACCCGTGTCGAACATATGGCCATCAAGGTGAACGTTCAGCAGACATAAGAGGCAAAAATCCGTCGGCAGAGAAAAAGTCCAGAGAATATGAAACAGGTATGCAACAAAAACTTCCAAGTTCAGGAGGACAGCTTGGACGTTGTTTAGCGTATCTACCCTTTCGTTGTCGTGGAGTAGAAAGGGCTGACCTCGTTTGATGGGTACTTTGTTTTGAATAGCCTGCTTGACTTGACGAAACACGCTGATCAGTTGTCTCGCCCGTAGAAAAGAGCGTCAACTAAATCAGACGCTTGAAGTCGACAGCAAGTGCGAACCGTTATGTTTTTGAACAAGCGTTTTGTTAGAACCAAGGCCCTGGCTTCTTTCATGGAGCATCCGTTCCGATCTCTACTTCAAGTTTAATTACAGAAGCTATTTCGTATAATTGGTGACAATTCTGTATAATCGATCGTTTTGGTTGAGCGAGATATTAAGATGCAACGTTGACCCGTTATTCCTTGCTGGATTCAAAAGGCTGATGAGATAATCAGGTTCCAAGTTTCTATATACACGCAAAGGATTCGAGGTTCCTAACGGCGGTCATGTGGCCGCGGGCCACCTCTCCAGCCAGTCTTTATCGGTTCCCTACCTTCAAAGTGGAAAGATGATGGGCATCAAATCCAGGTAGGCGGCTAGATTGACTGGGAGACTAGGTATCGGATACCGTTTTCAAACCTCGTAAACTACCCTTGAGCAATCTTTTCAGCGACAGCGCCGTTACGACTCACAACGCAAATACCCCGGCAGCGTTCGACCTCGTTGAAAAACAGAGTATCAACCGGGGAAAGAGAGGCGGAGGGGGAGGGTCAAAAATGCACTTTTTTCTACTTGGAATAAATCGTTTAGGAAGTTTTTTCGAGTTAAAATTGTACTATTACCATAATACTATTACATCGCGCTGACAGCCTAGAAAGAGTGCCTTCAAATGGTATATCGTAAACAATCAACGAGTGAAGGCACTGAACCTTGAATGTTTTTTTCATCTACGGTCCACTTAATGCGAATGTTTAGCTAGCTGAACATTTCTTAAAATACTTTGCTAAAAAACTGTAGCCCGTTATAAATTCTTGGCTAATCTAGAGTTACATATTTTTAGTCTTACACACCTATTATGTCTTCAAATGACATCAAATTGTATGTATATATCTATATATATACACAATTCGTCAAATTATAACTTTGAAATTAATGACTCAGCCTGTATAAACCTTGTATATAAAGGTATTAGTGAATTCTAGGTAAACAGTCACTGACATGGAAATGCTCGGCAAAAGAGGCGTGTACCAAAAGCAACACCAAAAGATAACACAATATCCCGTAAAAAAAACGAGTGTCTAATTAAATCTTGAACTCGATATACTAGTAAGGTTTGCTTTAAAATAAGTTTGATGTAAACAATCACTTTGACCGATGGCTCTAGCAAATTAGAGTTGCTCTTTTCGCGTCGAGAAGTCGTCTGCATATAATAATGGATCAACCGCATCCGGAATCATCTGGTTACCCGATGAGAAGAACCGGGTGGACTTCAGATCTATGAAGTGTTGATGAGGCGACTCTTTACCTAAATGAATGCTTCGTGACTTCATGTAGCAATATTGAAAATCGCGTAAGTACGATCAAATTCGCAAAGCCAATGAGAAGCGATTTCGCGTATATTTCATTAGGTTTCCGCCGGGGCACATCAATAATTATTAGCTTGAAATTTTTAAATAACATCCACGTTAATATAAACTGAGCATGTCTAACCTGATCTGTTTCAATTTTCTCTTATATCCATCCTAACCCTAATCACCAAATGCGGAAACAAAGGTTGGAATAAGTTAGAAAACAATTAGAAATGTTATCCTCGCTACGCTGTTTAAAGTGTATTATACACAACACTGACAGGTGTTACATTCTATTAGATCGGTTACTATTTTGTTTACAACACACAATGTTTCTCTTCTTATAGATAGGTGTATTGAAAGGCAAGAAGCGTCTGAAGAAGAGCGTCTGCTTCATTTTTGTACCCTTCTGAACGGCAAACAGCTGTGCAACTAATTTAATACATTTGTTCTGGGTCTGATGAAAATCCCTACCCAAGGCTAAGAAATGTTCCTCTTCTAGTACTTATTCTTCCTCAGAAATAGTTCCAGACGAATGCGTTTCTAGGGAAAGACGACATTTTGAATTTCACAAACCACTTTTCAGTACTACCCCCTCTATAGGGTCCTCGTCTATTTCAAATAGCTTTTCGTCCTGGTAAAGTAACAAGAAGTGATGAAAAGGTTCGTTCTCTCTATCCAACACCCGCGTTTGATTTAGGGGGTTGAACTATGCGATCTTAATAAAACGATATGAATCAGTTCAATGAACAACGAAAGGGCTTTTAGTTATGGAGATAGATTGATAAAAAAAAAAAATAAATAAATAAAAAAAAATAGAACAACGTATCAAAAATAAACGGACGTCACAAACAATTATTTTATCTGTTGTACTTACTGTGACATTATGTATACCTTTGATTTACAGCTCTGCTTTAAATAATACTAAAATGATCAATGCTGTACTTGGAGGTGCTTATCTTTCCTCAAGGTCCGTCTATATTGCCTGTGACAAGGAGGAAATGCGCTTATCAGCGTAGTTTTAAGGCGTGGTAAGAACCCTGTGGAGAGCTCGTAATAAATCACTGAGGCTAGAAAAAAATTCACAAAGTTAGGAATATCTAATTGTTTTGGAAGGTAGGCAGAAAGACAATGACGAGCAAGAGAGAGAGGGTCAGGCATGGACCTAGGCTGAACACCTACGGTTACATAGATGGTTCGCACCTTTGTTGATGCTCGTGTCATTGTATATTATTTTGAAAAAATATTACATTGAAGTTGGTGTAGGAATGTTGACCATACTATCCACATGCAAAGTGTACATCATAATATATACTAACCTAATTCACATATAATTTTCATTGAAGATTCTAATCCCGCTAACCTAGATTATTAAGAAAAAGTGGTTCTTTTTTTCTTGGTTGACGGGGTGGATCTGGGTCATCACAGCTTTAGAGCAATAATAAGCCTAACCTAACCTAACCTAACCTAACCTAATTATTGTAGTCGCCTAGTTTGTACAAATATGAACTATTTGCTATAGGAAATCCTATTTGATTGTTTTTAGAAAGCTACGCGCAAATATTTACCTTTCAGCTCTACAAAACCGTGGATTGACTATTACTGTTTTTACACCATTAGCGAGTAATCAATAAGCAGTTCTTCGTAATGGCGTGCCATGACTTGAATCCGTCAATGTAGATGTAGGTTAAATGAGCCTTTGAGCGGCAATCGGTCGCCTATCCTCCTCAGCAGTGACACCGCCTTCGCTGATCCTACACGTGACACTTTTTTCTACTAAATATTTCCAATAGTAACGTGAAGCACGTCCAACGTATTTGAAGCGTTAAACCTACGTGGAATCAAATCTTGTTGCGCATAAATTTGTCCACTGGGGAGTTTGTAGCGTTAGTCATTTACTTCGTTACATCGAATATAGTATTTTGTACATAGCAAACTCCTTCATGTTCCGAAACGTAAATCCCAATCGATTTTTTAGCGTTTGACTATCTTCTATGGCAATAATACTTACAAGACTATCAAGCGTTGCCGGGTGCTATATTCTGTTTCGTTAACCAATTTTAAAGTACAATGATGACAGAAATTGATTCGACGATTTGACTTAATTGCTAAGTATTCGAACAAGTTGTTTTAGGAATCATCATAACCGAAGAGTACTCGACGATGTGATACAGGCCCCCTTACGAATTGCTATACAGAATAAGATAAAGCTTGATGGGTTTAGGACTTAGGATGGGTAAACTTCTTACTCGCTATTTTGATAATAATGTGTACTACAAAGCCAAACCAAAAACTAGTAGGCACAAGGAAAGGCAGTGACATTAAAGTTTGACAGCGGTTCGCAGGACAACAAATAGCTAGATACGAAATAAAAAGCAAGGTATCTGCGGGTTTCGTTTATCAGATACATTTACACACAAAAATATGCACTTGGATTAAAAAAGAAAAATCACTGATGGCCACTTTTGAAAACGTCTAATTTCCATAGAATTAAGATATTATACAAACAAAGACAAATAGAATAACTTTACATTATTCGACTATAAATTTCTTCTATACCTAAAGAAGTTGACATTGATTAATATATATATATTCAACGGAAAATAGGGTTTAAGGGAGCGAAGTAGAAGATCTTCACTAAACCCAGTGAAGCTTCGCAAACTGATGTAGGCGAAGAGATAGCATGCATAATATATTTGGCAGTCACGAATTCCACATTGTGTTGACAGTATATAAGCAATCGATCGATCGTTTGTTAAGAAAAATCAACAAATGTCGTCGTTTGGATAATTTGCCGTCGACAACAACAACAACTCCCAAGTCCTAGATAATTTCTTTTAGTAAAGGAGGTAATTTTTACAGATTCAGTATTGTCAAGGGCAAAACTCAAATATTTGAGTAGCTTAATTGATTTCGCAACAGACGAGATAGCGTTTACGTCGTCGATAAAAGCAAACATCATTATTTATATATATATATAAATGACGATGTTTGCTAGAAAACTAAATGCGAAAATGGACATTCTATGGTCAACTGTGACTCTGAACGTGTTGAACAATATCCGACTAAATTTCTTTGATAGAATAACTCCTATACGAATTCAACGATGGCCCAGGACGACAGTGATAATGATGGACGTACGGTATAGAAATCAACGATACACAGCTGTACGAGTACTCAGAAAGGGTTATCATCGTAGAGAAGCATCCAAGAAAATGACCAGAACGATGATACTAGACTTACTTGAATATAGGTCACTTGGGCCACCATATTTGACCGTGATGACCATCAAAGTCGACATGTTACAGGTACCGTATATGTGTCTTAGGCGGAAAGATTCACCGAACTAATCAGTATAGTTTGACCCTTGAATGTTACTACGTATATGCGAAATAGTTTTTTTTGTCATCTGACAACACCGCTTCGACCACTTCCTGATCAGCTCTTGTAGATTGGATAGCAGTAGAATAAGTTCTACTAACTATTCACTTGAGTTCATACAAACATTGTAGATTTTAATGGTAATTTACAAGGCCATAAGCAAGATATACCAAGTAGAAAAATCGATTTGTCACATTGTCGCCTTACTCTTACACTGTCCCATGTATTTACCGTAAATATAGGTGTTAATCTTCTACAGTACTTAAAGCAGTTTAGATAGTACATAAACTATAAGCTTAATAACAGACCTGGCCAAATAAATGGATCTTTGATTTGTAGATCTCCTTTATGGGAAACTAACTCTTAAGCCGCACGTACTATAATAACTCACGTCTGTTCTCCCTGTATTGCCTTCGATTTGACTATAACTTTTCTATATGTCACACATTTCAATTTCTTCCCAAGGGTCTCGATATCTTTTCGAAAAAAAGGTGTGTTTTTTTTACCAATTTTAGTATTGAATACGATATTATGCGTCTGGGACACAATTATACAGACAACTGGTAACCCAACGTACTTATTGTAAAAACAGGTATTGCTATTTATGTCTGATTTTCAAAGATGTCGATACCAAATGTTAGTTTTTTCCATGGAGCACTTGTTCATAGACGCTGCCAGTTAGCTGTTCGATTACTATCGACAAACCATGTTACATGGGACTGGACTGGACTGAAAGAAGGAGCTTGCCCCCCCCGGCCATTAGGCTATCAAGGTTGTGCAGATGTCAAATAATAGCAAAATTATAGCTAGAAAATCGAGTCAAGGAACTAGAATACCAGGCGTGAATCAGGATTATCTACATTTTTTTTTTTTGTTTTTTTTAGAGAACTAATTAGCTTTTCGGTTTCAGCTCATCGCAACAACAACAATAGTTTTTTATGTTCAGTTATATTTCGGTAAGTTAATTCGAAATTAAGTGTTCGTCAGCAAAATCCATCGAGTACGGTGCGGCGCTGTTGAGGCCACAACGATAGGTTCAACATATATCATTCACTGAGTAAAGCAAACAATGATCAATACGCGTCTTTGTCCGATATCCAGTCTATCTGAAATTAGACTGTCGCTTTCCATGTTGAAAAAAGGTCACATTTTTCGGTTATCAGATTGATCTATTGATTGCAACGGTACGCTAGTTCGGTCGAAAGTCAGCTATTTATTTATCTGAGGGAGAAGGCAACCTGCAGGTAGTTATGCTTAGCCTTACGCGTACATTTTAGGCTCATAGCAATGGTCGTATGATATCTACCATGACACTTCCTCCGCGTAAAGACCTGGCGTTGATCTCGTAGAAAAAACCCTTTCCCCGGAAACGACGCTTCTTATACTTTTAACGGGGTATTTTCGACTTGAGCATATTTTGTAAGAACACGCATTTTTCAGCGATAAAAAATCAAAAAATGGCACGTCTCTGGCGGTGCTTAGAGATGGCTTCCACCAGCATGGCAACCACAATATAAAATCCAAAATCGAAAGCAAAAACACGTTTCGCACAAACACAGTAAACTTCATTGATAGATTGAAAAAAGAGAAGCTCAATATTTTTCTAATGAAAAATACGCTCGTGACTGCCAACTTACGTTAGCAACGCAGTGATCCTATCTGATTTAAAGTGTTCCATTTTCCACGCAATTAACTTACCACACGTTCAAGCACGCTCCACGAGAGTCAAGGTAGTCTCTTTTGTATCGAGCAGGTTACTGTTAAGTTGATTCCGCTATCATGAACTCATGATATTGGAATCAGCTTCGGCGACCGATTTTGATGCAGCCTGATGCTACAAGGGTTCCCTTAAAATCCCAAAAATTATTCTGGTGTTCTATTCCGGCCAGCACGACGTAGAGCATTACAAACAACTGTAAGTGTATTTCTGCATAAAAAAAAAAAAAAAACGAATAATTAACCCAAGGCTGCACTAAAATCAGTCTCTGAATCTCTCTCTTGTTTCTCTTAGCGGAATAATTCTCCCAAACACGTATAGCCATCTTATTATACAGTTGAAACTCGCAGCTGATTTGAATGTTTAATGTGATTCCTATCTAGTCTAATCAATAAGATGGCCTGAACAAAATCTCAATGAATTATATCATACAAAATCATCAAATGCTCATTATGCATCTTTTACGATGAAACAACATACTCCATGAACTATTCAATAAAATTTAGATTTAAAAAAAAAACATGGAACATGTTTATAGTTTTTCTTAAATCTAGTTTAAATCAAGTGTAGCTAGCTGGTTTGCAGTAGACTTGTAAAGAAACCAATATGAATCCACGTAAAAACTTATGTTTATTAATAACGTGTGCGGCATTCAATAATAATACGATAAGTTTAGCCAAGCAACAAAGGGGAATAGAGTGAAGAAAACTGATAGACGGATGCACGTCGAAACACATTAGTTCTGTGTGACAGAACCCCTTTGGTTCAGCTTTGTAATCAAACTTTGTAAATCTTCTCGGTACCAATGACGATTATGTATTACAAACTGTGAATCTCATTTACAACTTACCACTATGTAACGGGTAATAAACACTTCAAAGATTTCTCTGTCTCATATCGATGGTCATAACTTTTTTGAATATACTAATTTCTCTATTATTTTAATTTCTCTCCTCCCTTCTCGCTTTACATGTATTAAACAGATGTAAGTGCAGCGGCTGAGAAACGATAATCCTTCTGTCGTTACTTTTGAGCACTGGGAGTATTAGCAACAAACGAAAAGCGTTATTAATTCTCTTTGAGTCATTGTTTTGCTCCACATGTGTATGTCTGTTTTCGGTGAGACTCCAGCCCCCTTCCCTAATCTGCACTTTTTTTTGTCCTTGAGAGAAGACCATCTTAGATTGGCTAATATTCCAAGGACTTTTTAAGGAGACTGCAACTGAAGTTTGCGAACTGGCAATAATTTACGTCTCGTACCTTCTTTAGCTTGTCCACAAAGTACAAACTCACACTATGCTTGCCTGTTATTCACTAAAGCTTCTGCAATGCAAAATATACGTACTTCGATTATTAAAATCGAAAGTATTTAACTTTACATACTTTAGACTAAGTGAGAGACATTTAAACAGCATTTACATGTTTCCCTATCGTTTAGTAAAACGTATTTAACAAATATACCACATGTAAGATTCTGTTCTGAAATATGGCTAAGGTTTCCTTGACTTTTAACCACAATTTTGTATGTGGGGTTTCTGTCCTGAAACTTAGCTAGAGAGCACTTGTGTTTAAGTTTTAACAACTTTTTTGTGTGAGGAAACTCTATTCTGAGATTTGGCCAACGAGAACTTGTTTGGGTTTTAACAAATATACTGCATGTAAGGTTCTGTTTTGTAATATGGCCAAAAAGATTTCTTTGACTCTTAACAATTTTGTTGTATGTGGAACTTCTGTCCTGAAACTCAGCCAGAGAACATTTGTTTAAGTTTTAACAACTTTTCTCTGTGAGGGAACTCTATCCTGAGACTTGACCAACGAGAACTTCTTTGAGCTTTAACAAAT
>NW_019214310.1:0-4179 GCF_002532875.2 Varroa jacobsoni
CAGCATCACCAGCAGCAGCAGCAGTAGTAGTGGATTCGGCGGCTCCCTGCTCCGGTTGCTGCAGCTGCTCGTCGTCGTATAGGAGCGGCTGGACGCTAGGAATAATGACTTCCTCGTGCACGCCACCTTC
Organism: Varroa jacobsoni; assembly: GCF_002532875.2. NCBI lineage: Eukaryota > Metazoa > Arthropoda > Arachnida > Mesostigmata > Varroidae > Varroa > Varroa jacobsoni. Next base: position 131 of record NW_019214310.1, read on the forward strand.
CAATGAGAATAAATAATCACTTCGAGGAGTGACCAGCGGCTCTGTAACCGGAAGAACAGCTTCGGACGCGCAGGGCATAGTTGGCTGGGCACTACAGGTTTCGATCAAGTTGAGCAGATCGCCTTGGATGAGCTGCGCGGATATGTCAGCAACAGCCGCAGGTGAAGCATCGACAACTGAGACTCCTTCCTTATCCATTTCGCCATCCTTAGACTGATTATTTGACCTAAGCTGACCTATCGAACTCGATACAGGGTCGGTTTGTTGTTGAATTTCTGCGGATCCTGGAGAATGGGTATCAACGGGAGCTGGCGCTGTAAACAAATTTTCCGTAGGATCATCGATATTAATTGTATCCGCTCGAGGTTCAGGAACAGGGGAAGGTGCCACAGATGCTTGCGAGGTCACTGTCATTTCTGGAGCTGGAAGTGCGATCTCGTCGCTTGGTGATTCTTCAGGTATCACATGAATATTCTGGTCACGGACAATCAGCTCGCTCAGTTTGACGTCCATGTTTACAGCAGGAACAATGTTTGTTTGAGGCTGATCTTCATGTACCACCATTGAATTGAGCTCATCTTCACTATCTGAAAGCTGGCCTAGTGCCTCGACATTTACGATGCCTGCACCTTCGCCAGCTTTTATAGGGGATGAATCCGACGGGGCAGCGAACGGTGGTGCAGCGGCTGTGCAATCTTCAATTTCCACAAGTTCCGCCTTCGCCGGCTCCGGTGCTGTGCTAAGCTGCCGGTCAATCTCGTAAACAAGTTCGTCTCTCGACTCCGATTTGGACATCGCCTCCATGGCCGCCGTCGTAATCGCTAGCGAGGCTGAAATCACAAAGAAATAACAATGACAGATGCGCGTTCGTTATTTAGGCTGTTCGGTATTACTTCAGACGGCTGGCTGCCTCCAGTACGAAACGAACTTCGACCGCCTCGCTTCAAGTGTTTTTAACTTTAATAGGCCAACACAGGATTGTCGCTGCTCCACCAGTTAAGTCGCAGAGGAATAATAGTGACCCAACGAGCCGACACGTGTGAACTTCGCGATTCGGAGTGAAACGATGAAAAGCCACAGGCAAGAACAAGCCCTTAATAGGGCATTCAGGTACTGAAAGGTTTCAGCCATAGAAGTGCCGACTTTTCTATTATATCTATAGCATTAAAATAACGCATAATGTTCTAGAATATGTCCTAGAACATTTATATTTTGTGTGTCTATATTTTTGCGGAGTTCGACAAAAACGAAAGGCGATTGGCCCACATGAAGCGATGCATTAGGCCCGAAAAGATCAGAGTTAAAGTCACGTTATCTATCTAAGTTTCGTATAATAACAAGGAGTCCAAGTAGAATTGTAACTAGACTAATTAATTACCAATAATCAGGACAAACGATGGACATTTGTGCGGGTTATTATTATATTCAATATTGCTAATTAACATAGTATCTTGCTTCTTTAGAAAACAAAATTGAAAATATGATCTATGGCGCCCATCTAAAATAAATATTGTATGCATACGCTGTCTCCAATTGCCCAGCGACGATATCAACAGAAATTTGACCAATATGACGCTTTAGGTATTGAACTCATACATTGAGCTTCACATATTTTCCATGAATTGGTTAGGAACCAGAATTTATGGGCTCAATGTCAACACGTAAATAAATGACTGCGTCGTTACGTAACTCAATTGAATTATAGCGTTTTATAACGGAGGCATGTAGCACGTTCTTTGAAATATTTGACACCGAAAGACTACAGAAGCACTAAGCATGGCGAGACTGGTCTACAGAAAACATACCCATGTATGTCCTGGAACTGTGGTACGCATTTCTCCGTTGGCCGAACACAAAAGCGCCGTTTTCGTCACGCATTGTCGCCTTGGCAAACCTCAATCGTATGGTAATCGTCGACAACCCAAAGCGCCACTTAAAGCACCGCTCATTAACAAACTCTTAACTACTTGACACAACAGCAGTTACGGAACGCGACGAATCTTGCAAACGGCAATTCACTATTTAATTGAATCGATAGCAAAAACAATTCTGGCGCATTTCACCCCCTCCACAGCACACGAATCCCTTTCCACCTTCTCCCCTATTTCATGTGAGCTCACGTGTACGCGTGGTTCGTTAAAGGGCACGTTTACTGTCAACGTTCCAGTATGCGTTGGTTAGATTTCAAAGAGCACAGCGCTTATACTCGATTACGACAAATGCGGGGAATACACACCCATAACAGCCTTATATCGGAATCGACCCAACAATCCGTTCATTTAATATAAAAACAGTTAGTAAATATCTCTCGGCTCAAGAAGCTCGGTAATCCATATTGCTAAGTCGAACTTGATACTTGTGGACTTGTTGAACCTTTGTCATACAAGGGCATGTTCAACAACAGCGTTCATGACAGGTGATCTTGTAACAAAGACAAAATTATATTTATATATGAACATATCTATCGTTCGTTTACTGAGACCATTAAATAGTCTTTTCAGCTCTTTCGAATGACACTTTTATACGAAAAGATGTTACCACTATAGGCAAATCATATCCTGGACCACACTCTTTTGGTTGGGGCAAAGAGGTACTTCAGAAATTCGTCAGGGCATATGTACAATGAAATTATGAATTATTATTAAATGCGATGCTACCAAAAAAAGAAATACGGCAAGCAGAATTTTAATCGGATGTGCTTGAAGTACAGCGTTTTTTTCGATATCCTTGTTCAGTGTCCGTGATGTCAAGCCATAAGTCATAGCGTAATCTTGAAAATGTACTTTTGGATATAATTCCTGAAATTAGTTCCTAAAATCAACTAGAACAAACTGCAGTAATAACGTAATGTAATCGCACGTAAATAAAAGGTGTGTATATATATTATTTATAAAAATGTAAACAGGGCGATTAATTTGTATATATATTTGTACACTAGTTAAATAGAAAAGAATTCCACTCTCGACGTGATGTTTTGCACAACGCAAAATACTTGGCCATAAGTGCCAAAGATGTGCCAAAGATCGCTGGCTCGAGTCCCATGTACGAGTTCAAAGTCTGCTTATGATCCGTTTGCCTATCTGTCTGACGATTTAGCGAGTCTATAATATAAAGTAATAGGGTAAGTCTGAGAATATACGAAGAATAATATGGGAACGAGTTAAGCATAATTTGCAGAACGTATACCCAATCTGTTATATAGAAATGCGTGCATTCCCAGTATACTCCCTCACTTCACTTAAGTCCATCGAGTGTACTTTTTGCGAGGCGTGCGCCGCCATAGTGCGTACATATTAGCTCGCACTCGCTCGGCCAATAGTCTAGAAACACTTCAAGTATTAAGCATCAGGTATATCGCCAGTGCTTTATCCTTTGCTTCAGTGAATGTCTGTTCTCCTATTCAAAATATATATGCTTTTTCTTCTTCCACTCTACTGCAGTGAATTGATATTCCCTTTTTTGGGCGAGAAATGGCCTGCGGTTTACGTTGCAAGATAAAACTGAACTATTCCACGTGTACGCGCTCATCTACCACAGCAATCACGAGCGAAGAGCAACAGTTGCCCAAGGGTCGTTTTGATCGGGTCCTCCATTCGACCTTCATGCAGATAGGATCGAATAAATGGGCATTTATCGTGGCTTGAGCTTCAATCGCCCATTCGTTTACTCTATTTCCGATACAACTGTTGGCGGTGGTGCCATTCCGCAATCCGGGCCACTGCCAACGACAACGACAACCATCACAATAAGAGTAGTAAACCACTGACCTGCGGTGATAAAAAGTAACCATATTGCCGTGGTCTAGTTCAATTCGACCCTATATACAGTATATTTGATGTGTAATAGCGAGAAACAAAAGCCCTCTGATACATATCTATACGTAACTAATGCATGAGTTTATTTCGTAATTTAAAAATTATCACAAGTTTATTTGACCGAAGCTTCTGGAATCGCAAAATCAGTCAGCTTTTTGATTAATTCCAAGAGGTACGCGGTTTATTTTTTTCATTCAGGAGCTTGTCAAGGGACCGCATGACCGCATTTGGTGA
>NW_019214310.1:4279-43691 GCF_002532875.2 Varroa jacobsoni
ATCTGAGCAACGGAATAAACTCCTACGCTCTGCGAAATACTGCTAATAGTATATCAGAATAACAATACACTATAAAATCACATATATCTTCAGTCCGGCTTACATGTAATACAGGGTTTTTCTTTTACACACGCTGAACGAAATATTCAAAGGTTAGGTCTCTATAGTGCCACATGCAATAAAGCTTCAGCCATTAAAAACTTGGTCTGCTCCATCCTTTAGAAATAGGGATATCAGTAGAACTTGAAAAGCAGTCGGAGTTAAAAACAGATGAACTATAACAAGAAAGTTTAAATCTGTTGATTCCTATTTCTTTTTTCGTTTTTTTTTTATTTCAGTACATGCAATGATACTCACAGGTCACTGGCAGCGCTTAAGGCGCTTCGATAAATACTATCATCCATTGGACCCGCCCGCAGCTCTCAGATAGTAGATCCTCATTTTAAAGATAGAAGGAATCTAAAATGGTTGTGAAGTATCATATGCAAATAAGCTAACACAAATTATTAATTATATCTAATATGACACTGTCGATGCATAGCCTAATACAAAGAGACTTTTTGATATATTTGATACATGCCTACCCAACTAGATGTCAAAAATGTTTTTATTTTGAACATTTTTTCTATACTAGTTGCCACCTTTGCTTGGCAAAATTTGCTAAATTCGACCCATATTTTCTCTCTTAGATATTGACTAGCGAAGGCATACTGTCAACTAGGCCTTCTACTGGCCGACAGAATGGCTTAAAGTTCTATGTGGAACCACTCTGTCTCAACAACTCTGGCAAGAGCTACGGCTGATACACCAGACGCGGCAGTAAGATTACGACAGCAGAAAGGAGACAGAAAATAATTATCTCGTTTTGTTTTTTCTACAGGGGTAGTTGATGTGTTTGTCCCATATGTGGGCGTTAGCGTCGTCACATATATAGAAGTCTGTGCAAATGAAAATTGCCTCGACATTCGCACTGTCTTTCCACTCCGTCTTTGACCTGTCGCTCCTATTTTTTTTTATTGTTTACTTTCGGCAGCGTGGACCTATTGGCTATTGTTCATTCGATCTGACCAGGCCAATGACTCGCGGTCGTCTCTATGGTGGCGAAACGTTATCGCAATAGTTTGACGTTTTGAAAGTTCGATGCTATCGCCAGCATCAAATCGAATACATCAAATGCTACACATTGGACTCAAATATAATATAATACATGTTTTTCAAGTACGATTCTACAGTAGCAGACGTTTGTTTTTTCTAGATATCTCGCCTAGTGGTCGAAACAACGGAGACGACACGAGTCCCAATTTAAGTGGAGTTGATACGTAAGCAGAGTTAAGCCCAGTATCACCCCAAGCCAAACAAAAATTTAGATCGATCTCACAGTACAATGCGTTAAGGATTAAATAAGGGAGTACGAGTGAGGTAAAAATGAATGCCAGTACTAACACTAAATGATTGCATTTGTTAGACTAAGATACGTATTATATAATACAACGAAAAACATCGTATGAAGGATGCAAGGTGCAGAGACAAGACAGGCCGTTGGAAGCTTACCTGAAGTAGCTGTGGCCAGATCGGATGCGTCGGCGGCTGGGACTGGAGCATTCTCCGCGGGCTGGAGGCTGGCACTAAATGGCACGAACTCCGGCGCCTCTGGGTTTAGTCGCTCTGACTCTGGGGTTTCGTTTTTTAATGTTGCGATCAGATCTCGCTGTTCACCCTCTGGAGGCGACAGATCGCAACTGGTCAGCTCCAGACCTCCTGGTGCCTGTTTATGATACGTTTAATGGAAATGAAAAAGCACGCGATAAGACTCGGTAATCGTTTTATCATGATATACATATATATACACACCTTCTGGATTATCAGACCAGTAGTTTCTTGACTACGTCGTAAATAAGTGCACGAACAAATATCAGACGAAGGTCAATAGTCAATCTGACGCATTTAATACCTTGTCCGTTATTAGGTTTCATTAATCTGTAGCTCAGCGGCGAGCTATCCGCATTCATGGAAACTATTGTGTTTCGGTAATCTATAAGTTGTAGTCTATTGCGCGTCATTACTCTAGTTTATGTATAAAACATAGGACTATACTATTATCAACTAATAATAATAGTGGAGCATTAGTACTTTCTTTCTGAGTCCCACGCCGAAATCAGTTAGGGAAGAAAGCGGGAATTGTTGTCCAAATGCTTCTCGTGCCTTTTTTTCCGGAAAAGGAGAGATACGATAACACATTTTACGATTCCTCTCATCGGAGAAATCGTTTCCACCAATTTACAACCTCTGTGCTTTCCACATGAACAAAAATAGTTGATCAAGTGGGAAGGCTACGCCGCACTGATGCGAAATTGACCCAACCTCAAACCTCACTTGGGCTATATAACGCTTACAGCAATGCGTGTACAGGTCTAGCACATGTAAAAGCCTGATTTGTTTCAAGTCGATCCATTTGCGTTCAAGAAAAATTACGAGGCATCTGTGCATTTATTCCAACGGTCGAAAGCTCTCTGAAGATCTTAGTGGTATCTCGCAAATCAGTACGACCGGAACTACGTTGACTAGTGGGTTAATGTATGTTTACTTTAATCTTATAAGTATAATTCGGTGATTTAAAAGCCACACTTCTTTCAGCTAGGGATTATTGAATCCAGCATTTGATGCTAGTGAGGTCGGCGCCACTATTTACCTCAGCGCGAAGGTGGTCTAGCGTCGAGTCCTCATAAGCATCTTATTTATAGCACATCGTAACATATAGCATTAATAGTACTGTTTTTTAAGAACGTAATATGGTGTTGTGCCCGCGACGTCCCGAGAGACAATGGTCATCCTTTTAAAGGATAGTAGCAATGTCATTTTGCTAAAATACAAACAACCACTACAAATGGCTTATTGTAAAGAAAGTGAAACTGAACCTCCATCTAACAATATGCCAGAGACTTCCTAGATGTCAAACAAAGAAATGGAAAAGTACAACGAGTATTCTTCTGCGTATGTCCGCTTCCATTTCAATGCCAACATATAAGGTACCTATTAATCACACAAACGAATGAGAAAAAACTACCGTTATGATTCTTAGGATCCAAAGCAACAATTTAGCTAAACGCGGGAATAAAGAAAATATTAGTCAACCGTAACGACAGCTTCTCGTATGGAAAAAATACCGCACCGCCACTATTGTAGCAACGATATAAGTATCGGTGATACAGTGCCTCGGAATATCTTTACATAGCATAGCATGGTAGTATGGTTTGAAGAAAGCCATGTCTGTATCCTTAAAACCAGTACCAGGAAGCATCTTTGACAAACGAAGTGTGCCGAATCACATTTACCAAACCCTTAAGCTGTTGTCAATTCGGGCCACTAGAAGCCAACTGTATTGGCAGAATTTTAGAGGTTTTTTAAGTGAGTGTATTTTCGCATCGAACCTACCACTGAACTAATGTAGGGACATCTAAATACTTCTCCAATCAGCTTAATGTAACTGATTATTGTAACAACTTCAGCTTCAGCTAAGAAAAGTTTTCCCGGTCATTTTGGGACCGGGCTAACTTTTCCTCCACTTCGTTACGTCTCACAGAAGTAGAATTTGTCACAAAATTTATAATTATGTACATATGGACAACTAAAACTTATTATGAAAGCATAATTGCCTGCGCACCTTTCGATACGGTTCTAAGCTTAAGAACTTGATTTGAATCTGTGCTGTATACTTCCTTATAGAAAAATTATGAATTTACCCAAAAACAATTTAAATAGCCATCGACACTGCCAGTGAACCGGGTGAGGGATTGTAAAAGGGGACAGACTTCTATATTGCTTATCTTGAGCACCACAAAGATGTAAGCATGTGTACTGTTTCGTGGTTCAATGATAAGCAACGTTCTGCAGACGATTAGAGATTGAAGGCCCAACCTTGCATATCGGTTCGATTTAGCGCGTTTGTTTTTAATAGTAGTCGGCAGCGGCACATATCCGCCTTTCGCGCGTTCTGCATTTTCACGTCCTATTTACGAGCCGACCACAGCCTTTGAAAACGTACCGAACTGTATTGCTTACAGAGATGTCGCCTAGTATATCTGGGCTCTCAGGAATGCTATAAAGAGAGAGGTATATATTTGGCACATGCCATTGTAACGCATCGTTTCTCATATCATATATTTCTTACGTGTGAACAACATCCGTTTCAATTGGTTTTCCGCACTTACAATGTATTACAGTTAGTGATTTCCGTCACCGTCTGCTTGACAAACAATCGCGGGGTGTTCGTTTTCGACTCAATCCCGTCGACCAAAAAATACTTAAGCTCGTCTAAGGAAAACCAAACAAGTTTTCCTATATTCTATTATCTTTATTGTCGCTAGCTAGCCCAAGAATCATATGTGCTCGATCTGATCTGTCTTACTGAAGCCTAGTTTCTGATGTAAATATGTCCACAGAACTTTTTGCACGGCTTGCAAGAATCTGCTTCAGAGATATCACAACGATTTTAGATTCAGTAATGGCTAAAGTGAATGAACAGTTTTGTTGAAGGCCGCCCCAGTTAATGATATTCATTTTGTCATTTATAGGAACATCTTTAGGAGCGTCTCTTCTGGGGAACTTTTACGCGGAGCGTTACTTTGGCTGGGCTTGATGCTGCTTGCCAGTCCACTGTTGGAATGCCTCCCGCGTGGACGGAAACAATCCTCATCGCACGTCTCAAAGCGACCTTACCATACGCTTTTATGTGATTCGGGCTTTGCGGCCTGAAATATCTATATAGCAGACGGTGGCACGTTCGGGTGTCATTTGTCGTTTGAAGCACTCACAGCAAAGATATCGGTTAACTGGGACATTTGTTTTCAGTTTCGTGACCAGGCGAACTTCGCAGATTAGATTCGCAGAGAGATAAGCCAACAAGGATATGGTGATCTCACAGCCCCATCCAGTAGACACCACCACTACTTAATACTTTCAGCCGCATTTCTCTAACGCTGTGTTTGTATTCTGCTGGTCTTAAATGTTTATTACTTATGTAACGGTGTAACGGAAAGGAGAAAATTTCTCACAAGGCCTTTCCGTTCGCAGCGACAGCGAATCAACAGCAAATGAGGTCCTATGCAGGGAGTTGGTAGTTTACACGCCGAAACAGCCGGCGTTCCCTTTACGGAGAGGTGTACAGCCATAACACTTCGACATGGATACTGATTTTGCCAGAGTTCTTCCAAACATCCATATAGGTTTAGGAAGCTCACATGTTTTATAGGTATTTGTTGCAAAGTACAGTTGTTCGATCACAGTAGACTAATGTTCTTCGAAGAAAACACATGGCATTCCACTAAATTGCTAATGACGACTGATGACGATTGTGTAATTGTATGCAGACCTTCTCGCGGCAGCTGTCGCCTAGTTTTGGCATGAGCACATTAGCGGGTTACAGATCAGTCGTTGCCCTCGACTCCTTCTATCTAGTAATTGTCTTTTTACCTAGGCTTGCGCATTAGCTTGCTAAGAAGTATTGCACGTTCATTGGATTTCGTCACAGCTACTCTATAAAAACCAGTAAATGTCACTTCTCGAAGGCATCCTTAACCAGATCCTTGTAAACCAAATTTACCAAATAAACAGTATTTATCAAAACGTAAAACTATCCCTGCAAGCTCCTTTCTATTAAGCGAAATCTTTAGCATTGTTTATCTGTCAATGCCTGGCCGATTTTCTTGACCGTCTTTAACATCGGTTTCGTGCTTGGACAATACAATCATAAAGTGTCTTACTCATGCCAGCTCTCGTCGTTAGTTATATCATATATTATATACAACACGTAAGACATTATACCACTACATTTACATAACTAGCATGATATTGTACAAAAGCTAAAATGTTTGTCGTGCAGACATACCCCCTCGTTGTTGTTGTTGACTTTGTTAAGAGCCATTTCGACTGCACTGTGAACGAAGTCCGCGGCCACCTCTCTAACCGGTGATGCCTCTCCACCTGTAAGTGATGCCAGGTTGGGTACTTCAGCTGCGTATACTGCTGTTGATGGTTTTGAGTCTGTAGTACTACCGTTCAGGCGCGTTTGCTGACTGGAGACATCAGCTGGCTGTTCGGTCAGCTGTTCTCCCGGCGACGGTTGTCCTACTCCAAGACACGTTGCAAACGTTGCTTGGCTCGGGAACACTACCGCCTCGTATCGCCATTTCTTCGGATCACGCAGGTTTACCACCAGCGTCGTTATATTATCCGTCGATCCTATTAAGAATATCGACACGTACGTTCACCCGTACGCGCAGAAGAACAGACACACACAGCCACAAACATACAACACCCACAAAGTATGCAGCCAAGACACAAAAAGGGTATGAATCAATTAGATAGGATTGAAGGAAAAATCTTCATAATGATATACCTACCGGCATCTTGACGGGAACCTGAAGATCCGCGTTTAGCGCGCCTTTTACGGCCCATCTCGTAATTAGTTCACTTAGTTACTTTTCTATCTAACACTACTCTTCGCAAATGGCTGTTCGTTTTTAAATAAAAATAAACTTCACACTCGCGACGGCACTGTCTGGCAGACGCAGCGTCAACAGAAACGACGACGATGACGACTTCGCTACGTACGTCGCAGCGTTTTCAAGTGAATCCGAAAAAGACCATCACGCTGACTCTGCTTATCTCTTTTCGTTACGCCGTTTCGGGTTTACAAATTCATCCAGTACTAGCTATGCCCGTTTGCCACAGAGACCTCCGACCTAGCCTGGTCTGGTCTGGTCAGGTAGGTTGGTCGCGTGCACTGAACAGCAGCGGACAACTCAACACTACCTATCTGACTAGCTGGCAAACTAGGTAGCTACACGACAAACGCAGAGTAGCTAGCTGAACTAGGCGCACCTCATTGTTTGCAGTATGTGAGTCTGCATGAAGAGTGGTGGTCCCAACGATGTAGACAGCTTTACGCCCAGTCAGTTAAGCCAAGCTATCTGCAGCGGTCCTATATTGGCCCAGCGCAACAAGCAACCGCAGACCGACGGGTAGGCGATGGGCGCGGCGATCTCGTCTAATTGCCTCCTGAACGGTGGCCATTTTGCTGCTATCGCTGTCGCCGCTGATAGTAGCGCACTGAAGCGCGCGCGCTGGTGGCGCCCTCGTATACCACCACGCGGGAGTCTAAAGGGGCACTAGCTGACATCGATAGTGATACCGCAAACAGCAACAATCGCAGTTTTGGCTACATTTACGATAGCAAGCACAATAATGGACGAAACGACCGCAACAACAGAGGCTAGACCACCCTCGGCCTATTGACTCACACCCACCCGTCCTCTAGTGGATGTCTCCGTCGACATCAACAGGCACCGCCTATAGCTTTGACTACAACTACTACTCCCACCAGCCACAGTAGTTTAGTCGTATATGGTTTCCTGTTTTAAGTCTGTAGCGCGACAGTTGCAACTAATAACATAACACAATGCAATATCTTCCTCCAGCTGGTAAAGGGTAACTGCGATCTTTTCTGAACATATAGGTCCTAATGGCTGGAACTAGTTATCGTTACTATTGTGATAGTTTTTTGATTGGTCCGCTACCAAGAGTAAATTGAGCGAACCGCAGCAGACGATTTTTCAGTCGCATACTCCAATCAGTCGGTAGTCCGAAAAATATGAGTCTCAAGGTTCTTCTTGTCTTTTTGTGCCCATACCAGTCCATGACTATAGCCACATTTGAGCAAATACGAGACAGCTAAATACCCCCAAAAATTATATATGAATACGTCTAGCATGTTCTCTACCTACGCGCAACTTTTACGGTCCAAAAAACACTTGTGCATATACTTTGAATTTGTATTTTTGAATACAGAACTTCAAATGAAGTTAGCCGTGCACTTCGCTTAAGTTGGCTATCCTATTAGTGACGAAATCGTCATGGGCTATTTCTTATTATTGACATGTAGATAGCAGAGTTCTTAGTTGTCATGCTATAATGTTCGCTCACGAAGCAGTTACAGGTCTCTCCCGTTTAATTCATCCACTTGTAAAACGCTGCGGTCTTTCCAATCTTATTATACAAAAAAACAGTCTTTAATATTCGTTTTTACATTAAGATAGTCATCTTGATTAGTGATCGGTGGATGGTGTTAGGCAATCCTAAATATTTTCAAGATTGCAAAAATTATATACAATTTGCAATAGACTACATTTACCATATAGAAATATGGTCGTTACCTCTTGTTACGGCTGCCTCTGTAAGGTGATCTGCCACACAAGTCGTGTCGAAATGAAGCGATAAAGCTGCATGATAGGTATGGATAACGATGTCCTGTGCCGTCAGACTGTCAAAGAGACCGTCACATCCGAGCACAATAAAATCACATTCACTATCCAGATCCACTGAGTTTACCTCGGCGTCACAACTGACATACGGCTTGTGGTCCACGTCGCCTGTGGTAACCGGAGAAACAAAGCTTCGACTTACGCACTGAAACGCCAACGTCTCATACTAATTTCTGTCTTTATACCTTGCAGTTCATCTCGTTTCCACCCAGAAAATCCAGGGATCCATTATGTATCGCTTTAACAATGAAAGCATATGTTGTAACATGTAAAATGTCTACCCTGTTCAAATACGCTACATTGTAATGTAAAGTCTACGTTTTTGGAATACGTTATGTATGACATAATAATATTAGGACTGTTTTTTCCGAGTAGTATAAATACGCTGTCTCAGGCGTCTTCGTTACATTGAAAATCATTCAGATACTCTATCGATTTATCTCCTTAACAGGGGAAAATTAAGGTTGCTGGAAAGTATTGCAAGAATTGAAAGTTGCATAATGCGTTTCATCTATGTCTTGTTCCTAATGACTATTTTGACTGATTTGTTTTCGTTCACTATGGCAAGTCATTGGCTTAACTTTTGTTAATAGGTTTTTTCATTTTTTTTTAACGTTCCTAACTATTATTAAAATATAAGCGATTCCTCAGAATAACTTGTTCGGTATAGCATGTAGAACCTAATCCCACTAGAAAATCCAGCCAGAGGCCTCGCTAGACTTATCTAGGCTTTTTAGCTCACCTATGAAACGGCATGGCAATCAACCGTATACACCATCTGTATTGCTTTAGTATTGAATTAAAAACAGGTCCAGGTCCTTGAAAGTATGTAGAATTTTAATATTTAGTAGCATCCTCTATGGAATAATATTGGTGGACGGATAGAATAGAAATAGGGTATGTGAGCATGATGGAAATTTTAGCCTTATTTAGTTGCTGGGTTGTAATTTGTGCAGTAAACAAAAATTAATTTTATATAGCCATATTAGCTCTTCACTATAACGACAAGTCCTGATAAGTCTATTAACCCATACGAATGTAACGATGGTATGGTTAAAAGCCCCAGTTTGTTGATGAGTCTAATATTGAAAGTCAGTACCCTAGTATATTAGTTGCTCTTACTTAGGCTGTAGCGATCCTATTTGGCGAATATCATATCAGTATGCCTTCGTGAAGCGCCTTTTTATAGGTTCTTTTTAAGTCAAGATTTTTTTTACTAGTACATCACCTTTAAAGTACAAACCTATAGAACGCGATACAGCCAGATTTCCATTGACTCGATAAATTCCCTGTATCAAATGGACATTACCGCCGAGTTTCTTGATCCGCGTCTGCTCGGACTGAAGAGATGCCTTATGAGGGATTACAAGAGGCTCCGCAGTTCCAGCGCGCGCCAGCACTGCTTCGGAATCCCCCAACCAACCAACATACAACTTGCGACGATCGCAAATTAAAACCACGACGGCCGTACTGCCAGATCGACGGGAAGACTCGTTTGGGCTGAATACCACGGCCATAGACATGATGGCAAGGGTTTGGCAATTTTATAAATCGATATATTAAGAACGTAAACAAAAGGATTGATAATTAAGTAAGTATCATTAAAGAGCGTTGGTAAGCAAACATTTCGTTTATGTCCACACATCTAATTTTGAAAAGCTGCTTCTAATTAGGCGGATTTCTATAGAACGAAGTATAAGCTCTAACCTATAATGTCACGGGTTAATATTGTATTTTTTTGTGGAAACTGCAGTATAGCTGGCTTTGAAATTTGGATGTAAACAAGCTGAGATTTCTATTTATTATATTGCATACTGCATATTATTAAAATAGGTTCTTAAATACTTACTATCGTAGTCACGATAATAACTAAGGTATAATATGGAATTTATCGATAATATAAATAGCGAAATCACCTTCCGCAAAAGTTTTTGTCGATTTCACTGAAAGCTTTTTTGATGGCGTCAGCTGGCGCGTAGCCTTGCGCCAGTTGTTCCGCTAACACCAAATGGAGATGGGCAGCGCCGAAATTTGCTGCGTCCCGGCCTCCGTGACCGTCGAATACTGCGTAATATTCGTAGCGTACGGGTGCGAGCTGAAATTAGTTAGTCATTATTACATTGAATTGGCCGGTTTAAAAGAACTGCAATCGGTATGAATAGTTTATTATTTAATGGGTGATTTTTTATAATATTCGAGCAGACCGTTGTTTGTGTTCTAAAAATAGGAAAAATTGACGGGCATATATATCGTACTTCACGGGTGCTCTTTTGCATTCGGAGACTTGAAATCTTAGCGAAGACTACTGGTTGTGTTGAAATAAAAATAGGGGAAACATGGGTGGCCTATTTTTGGAATCGCATGTGAAGTCAAAGTCGGCTTCGTGCATCACGTGAGCCGAACCTTCAAGCATGGGGTGATGGCATTAAGGTCGGGCACGATGACGTGGCGATCCTCCATGGTCCTTCTAACGTTCCGGAGAGCCTTAACCGAGATTCCGCTGGGAGAGCACGGAGAGGCGCCGTAAGAGACACCGCTAAGGCATTCTTCGAGCAGCGCAGTATTCGAGTCTACCTCGCGACACACCTTCTCAAGCTCACGTTTGGCTGCGTTGTTTAAGGCATTAATCTGCTGCGAACCTGAAATTAACACAGTGCGTGCAAAATATATATATATATATGTATATATATATGATTGCCTAGATATCAAATATAAGACACAATTAAGATGTGTGGTAGTTGGTACCATAACGAAAATACAAAAAGAGCTTTATATATAAAAATAGAATTGACCTGAATCTGTTGCAGTCTTTTGCAGAAGCGCAATTATAGACACCTCAACTCCTCAAACCGGTTAGTTCAAAATACACTCGTCCAAAGAACGAGGTTGAATTCAAAACCAAGTTTTCTTCCTTACAAAGGCTGGCCACTTTCATGTAGGAAAAGTATTGGCCGAATTACGCTGAATTGTTCCGAAAATATCTAGCTATATGTACAGCTAGCTCAACAAGCAGTGCATAGACTTAAACGGAATAAGGTTGTGTTTATTGTCAGTATTTTTAATGTTTCACCTGCTATCTGTCAATAAAAATTCATAACTTATCAGAGGTTTTCTAAATCCTTAAAAAATTATTTTATTTTTCATCAAAACAGGTTTGTCACAGATATTCTATATGTATATAGCTTCTAGGTAATTTGCCGTTTCGGTGTATCTCTATATTAAGATGCCTTCAATTCTAATTATTCAAGTTTCGAAAGATTCACTAGTTCATAGTTGACACTTTTCGGTGGGAAATTACGGAAACGTAAAGATTAGAGAAATATTTGTTATAAAAGCTCTATTAGTCTCGGAGCATTTTGTGGCCATTGAAATTGTAAAGAGGCATCTACCTAGGATCGCGCTGAAAATTATTTTTCCCTCTTACAAAGTTTTATAAAGTCGGTAAGTGATATATGGTCATTTTTTGAAAATTGCCCGCAAATCAAAATAAAATAGAAGACGAACCAAATTTTTCGTAACACCTTTATTGAATAGTGAGAGAAAATGTCTTCTTAGAAAGCGTTCTATATCTCGTGCTTAGGTCTGTATGAAAATCTGCTTAGAGTAAGTTTTCATATTAAAATGATAATAAAGATAAATCATTTTCTTCTGTGCAAATTTAACGTAAACAAAGCACGTATTGTCTAGTATCTTTGAGTTCATAGGCTCAGTATAAAACCACATGCGTACTGTGTAACGAACTCATAATGGCTCGATTTAATCGTGAAGAAAATTAAGTACGTTGGACGTATTTTATCCTCTTCCTATATTCCTCTACTTTTCTTTTTATAATATTACTGTGTTACACAAGTTCACTGCTTCCACTGTCATTTGCCTCTAGTAAGAAACAATTTTCCAAAAGAAGAAAATTGAAGAGGCTAAATAGGAACCTAGTATCGAATACCAGAGCTTCGCAAAAACTTACGGAAGGCTACCTGCAAAGCTACAGATGAGTAATGTGATGAACACCCTGAATACGTGAACTTTTATGTTGCATTATGTCAGAGATACAGTTCAAGTCTGTTATCATTCAGACATTCCTATGGCTCATCCAGGCGGCGATGACGCACGTGTTTAGGCTCTTGCCCTTCATGCAGCGGAGAAGCCTCAAGTACAGAAAATGGTTAATATAAGTAAAAGCCAACCTGGTGAAGTAGTGAAAAAAGATGCAGGATAGTTGTGCCGGCCGCATAGGCGATCAAATCTTCTCATCGCTTGTCCCTTACTAACCGTTTCAACTTTAAAGTAGTTTCAATCGCAATGTATGGGATATGCGTAACTTAAAAAGATCTTACAGTGAAAAAGTTCAAGCAATTGAATCGCCTCAAAGCCTCCTATCGTCAAAGAGTATTGGTACTACACATGACGACCCAAAATCGGTTTGCCTATCTCACAGCTGATTCGCCACTGGACTTCTAGCAACGAAGTACTTTCAGACCAATTTTACAAACTAAGAGCGAATATTCACGGAGATCGATAGGCATCTCTTTGCTCCAAGTGCTATGAGGAACAAGTATAGATAGGGCCGAACCTAAGGTTTTGCCATGAAAAAGTTCCACCATAAACTTTTCAGAAAACCAGATTTCCACGAGCCTAGTAAATGGAGATAAACTGGTAGATCGTGATAAAAATTATGCTGCTTTTTGCCCATGAAACCATCTTTAGAACAGCTAGTATATGTTTCGAGTTAATCTCATTAGCCCAACAGGCCTTTATGTTTTGAGTTTTACGTCCGATGTCGCCGTTAGGCTCAGTAAGCCTAGACGACACATAGTAACTCAATAGTTCTACATATTCACCCATATCTTGGGATAGGTTATTATTGATTTATCAATATATACTATTTGACTGCTACTAGTAAAAGCGAACAAACGAAATCTGTTTCAACAATTAAGTAAGGAAAAGGATTTAAGAAATTTGAAAGATCTGGCATCGATCCTTGCAAGGCTGAGCTGGAACACTAAAAGCACTCCCGAATAAAGTTGATGCAGAAATACATATATATATTACCGTTAGAAGACATGGTTACAATTATCCATATAACAGTGTATAATACTAACCTGTAGCAATATCCCTGTAAAGGTTATCAGCGCATATGCTAGCGATTTTCCATGCCAGAAAGTGTGGAAATTTCCTGAAATGGGATGAACCAGGTGAAGTTATAAAACAATGAATTACAAGTACTGCATAATTTAGCCAGTAAAAAAAATGTTTCTATCAAGTCTGTGCCCTGACCTTGTTTTTGGCATATGTACGAAGAATACAGGTTTCGTTTCAATACAACTTTGAAAATACGTCACTTTAGGCCAGCTGGTTGCTGTTCCTATGCATGGTTCGGGGTGTATTTTATTTTATACATCAAAATTGTGGCCTTGGGTTCTTAGTCGCCTCTAGGATTCAAGAGACTCATATGAACATTTCTTCAAATCTTCGAGACCTCGCAATAATGAGTCCGACTGAGCCTTCCTACAGCTGTTTCTTTATCGGACACGTAAGTTGCGGTTCGACACATAGATCAACAACATGGGATGATTCCACATCGGTAGAAACCGCGCGTTGTCATTTGTTTTTGTTTAGTAGGAAAACGATGTTTTGTCTGGAGGTTTTCTATATTCACATACACTGGTACTGGTCAGTCTTATTGAGAACACGAATCCAAGTATCATGCATAGACTTTTTCTGTCAGCAATCCCATTTTCTTGCGTGTGTCTGTGTGAGTATGTTCATGTCTCTGTGGATCTTCCTCCATTCACAGCACCGGCGCCTATAGCCAGACTGGCGGGCGCCGGACATTTTCCGCCATCGCCCTAGAGCGCTGCTGCCATAAGAACAGCTAGCTCACTGGCCTTCTCCAAACCTGAAACTGCATTAAGTGAAGTACAATGAAGACAGTCAGCGTTGGCAGCTGGGCCCGTACTTTGCACTCGTTTTTGCAAGTAACCATCCTAAGTTAACACGGGGCATTTTGCCACCAGATAATGAGTAGCTTAATCTAACGTGCCCCAGGCTATTGTTTAGAGCTAGACGTGTTTGCAGCCATCTCCCGTCTCGTCTTTCTACTCCTCTACCACATTTTTTGGTTTTGCAATGGCCCTTTACGTGCTAAAGTGTGCTATCTGGGGTAATGGCACCGAAAGTTACTAAATTCCTGTCTGCGATCGGTAAGGTGTGAAACAGTGGCAATGTCGCAATAAAAACATGAAATTGTTCATCTATAAAGTCTAATTATATAGTGGTAATAAGAATACATTAAGCAAACAAACAAACTGTGCAATACATAGTACAAAACCGCTTTGCTGGTAAATCAACTAGAGGTCTGCTGACTCTTCTTTTCTCTTCATAAAACAAGTCTTTCCGTTCAAGAACAAATCGTGAGCTTAGGTTACTCGCTAGAAGATACCGCTTGATCGAGCAACGCTTATTGTGCTACTGAGAGAAAAGGTCAACATCAGTTTCATGATCTAAACGTAGATAGCACCTATATACTACATATGCTGTGATTTATTAGCGCATCAAGCTTCTATCTTTGGCAAAAGTTAAAGTTATCATTATGACTATCATCATATATTATAGACGATCAAATGATGGTTAGGGATTAAGTTCCTTAAAATTAAATCTGTAGTGAATACCTATAAATGATAAATTTAATGTAGCTATTAAACTGAGGTAGTATATATAAATATATTTCGCATATTTTGTACACAATAAAAGACAGACCAAGAAAGGAATCCAGGTCGTCCTAAGGAGCTGCTGGAGTAATTCGAAGATGAATAAAATTACCTAACACATTGAGATCCGATTTCCACTCGACAGTACTATATAATATGTAATTCATATTTGCTTAGTAAAACAATATGTAAGTGATCCGCCGAAAGGCCAACTGCATCGTAAAATAACACATTGGCCAATTTTGAGCTTCTAGCAAGGATATCTGCCGGAGAGATCTACATAATATAGTAAAAAGAAGCTGTAAAGTAAACCCAATGTTCAAGAGTTGAACCTCAGATATAGTATACGCATCAGTGAAACGATTATCGATAAAGTAACAAAGAACCCTATACTATCAAGGTTAACAAGTTGAATTGAGTAACGACCCTGCAATAAAAATGGTGATGACGACATTTCGAAAAGACCGCTGGCGTTAAGTCTGTGACCCATGTGGATTGTCGCTCGTCTGGCATCGACCAGCGGCAATTAGCAGACGAAATAGTTTTTAGCTGCCACAACGATGCCGTCGGCACTTACTATATTTAAGGCTACCTCTCCACTTGGGGCTGGGATATTACTCCCATTTCTTTGCCCTCCCACCCCTGACCCTGTGGAACTTCACCTTCCACCTTAGCGAATAGCTACGGTTTAAGCCAACTGAATGTGGAGCCAATATGCGTCTGTTTACATTGGCAACATATTTTGAATTTGGTTTGAGGCGAATCTGTATTATTTCAAAGCGTTTAATTCCTAATTTTCGTTTTCTATTTTTTCAAGGCAGCATAAGAATCCTGGGTGTTCACGTGAGACATTTTATGCGTAGGTTGCCAAGGTTACCTACTGATTTTGTCTATAACTGGTTTTCAGTAATATACGGTACAACGTCACTTTATTCTACAACCGGTAAGGGCTGTATATATTTACTATACGTCGATGTCTTCCTTTCCGTGTTTCCTTCACAAAATAATACCCTGCAGGGATGCTCAACTGTGCGAAAACAAATTCATCTCTAAATCGACCAAAGCAGATACCGTTAACAGAATATTTATGTTGATAATTACTATTCTTAGTACGCCAAAAGGGTTAGCGCTGGTGTTTCTGCCTGTATATAGGATCCGCTTTCGATTTTAGCGTTTCTTGACCGATCCTTCGTCCGAATCTATGACAAAGTTGCCGGATCTGGGCTTCGATAGGTACACTTTGTTGTTGTGATCAAATGGTCTTGTCTTTTTTTTCATATTTAGGTTTGTGTTGGAAGAGTCATTGTTGGTACTCCGTATGAGGTAAGCGAAATTGCATATATGTTCGTTCCTATGCTTGAAATTGAGTTGCACAATAAAAAGGCAGACAACGTCGGGGGCAACTTCATTTTCATTTTTCTTTTTACTGTTTGAATGTCTTTATCACCTTTGACAAACATAATGGTCACCACAAATGTACACACCGATAGAGTATCGAATGCCAAACTGTACCTAAATATAGAATAATATTTCGAGCTCCACTTCCCGCACCGGCGTTAGACATGTCCCTCTGCTCCAATTCGGGCCTAGACCACCAGATAGAAATATGTCGTTCAGCAGGCAAACCCAGTGTAGCGTAGAGCGAAAAAAATGTTGAAATGTACAAACATGAAACATATGACAGACGAGACACGGTCGGGCCCACAAGCTAACTCTCGTTACCAATATCATAATTAATAGACAGTTATGCTCGAGGAAGTAATCATAATCAGTCCACGTATCTCTTTCTAATCACTTCTTTTCCTTATTGTCAATACAGGTGAAACTTGCTATTAGGACTTGTGTTTATTTTCAAACAGTTGCGCCAGAAAAGATTGTGTAAGATTCTCTTCTTTAAGGATTTTTGTTTTATCTAATTGATAACCACACGCTCATAGTATGGCACTACTACGGTACTTAAGTTGAAGTGAAGTACACCGACACTTAAGTGAGAAACAAAATCTTCATGTGTATCACGTAGTTGAGTCTGCAGTCAGATTTTTCTCGTCATTTTTTATTTTCTATATAGCGCCAACACCTGAGACGACATTTTCGAAGTTCAAACGTTTCTTGATAAAACCTACTTAAGCTAAACTATATAAGAGTACCGTGCTGAGTTCACCTCTAGGTAGTAACATTACTGACAGCACATAAAAAGCACACACTACATAAACAAGTTCTTTACTGCACAAAAATTGGCTCGTGAAGCGTATTTATGATCTGAATACGGCTGGTGAGATAATTTCCCGATATAATAAACAATTCACTACCATATGAATGGATTTGATCACAATTGTAAAATCTAGCCAAGATCCAGGCCCTCGTTGTTGGTCGGGTCGGTCTAGATCCGAACGCTGGCTACTCATTTGGTAGAATTATAGAAAATGTTTCCATGCAATAACCCTACGGGCGCTCCTCAATCCGTTTCTTCACTGTACTTCGCTGAGTAGCTCCTCGACCAACATCGGTTAAACGCCAACTATCATGACGACGTCCCTCACTACGATTATTTGAACAGCGGTAACAGTAGAACTGGCTAGGTAGTCGTGTAAAGCGACCCAAAAATTATATTAGCAAAAGCACAGATGGTCAAAACAGACAACGATATTACTGTCTCATCGTTAAACAGACTCCCATTCAGTCATATTCTATACTAAAGTTCAAAGCCATTCGACCCTTACAGTCTTCACTTTATTCAGGGAAAGAGCTGTACTACGTTATGTTCGTTTTCCCCATAAAAAAATAACGCATTTCTTAGGCTGAATTATTGAAAAACAGCGTTGCGTTTTACAAACATCCTTCCTGTCGTCTCCGAGGGACTGGGTTTGCCGTTCATCCACATACAGCTAGGAGTAGTTGAACAATTTAGAAATTTTCGATTGGAAAAACGGTTCATTTGTGCCACCCTAGCTAACGTGACACATACAAAATATTCATGCAAACGACACGGCATCAACTATAGTCCATATACACACGTTACGCATAACGTAAAGGTACAGCCTCGAACCTAAGTAGCAATCGTTAATTGAGCCTTTCCTTAGATGAATTTGTTTCCAGTCGGTATCACAAGCGAGCGAGTGAGACTTCTGTTTACAAAGACGACGACATGATCGTAATTACTAGATGCGATAGCCACAGGCAAGGATGAGCATGCTTGACTGCGTTTTACTTTGGAGAGTTTAAAGGCAGCACGAAGAAAATTGCGGAGAAGGAACTGATCCAGTATAAAACGATGCGCGCATCAATACGGAAATCACGTATGACCTAGTTGCAGAAGAATGAACGGTCGTCAGCATTACTCGCATCTATTTTTGGTGGGCTGACTGCTGCTGCTCAGACCACCGTAACTAAAATTCTGAGCAAATAAACAATATACTGGAAACTTACCAATTGAATGATCTACTTCAAGCAGGCTTCAAAACGCTTACCAATTATTGGAATTTTAGATGCTTTTGCCTTGGAGCAAGATTTCTAGCGCCTCGACTGGTTTTGCAGGGCGTGGATTTAATGAGCGTTACTTACACGCATAGCATAGAAAGGCTAGCTATTACCGCTACGGAACTTATTTACTTGATTGGTCTCCGAGATATATATGACAGCTTTGCCATGAGTGTAGCTCAGTTCTAAAGTAGTATCGGCAACGTGCACCTTCTTATTGACAAATCCTTACTAACATTACTTTTGTCAAGATTACATTATTCTAATGTTTTATAAGTAATGCTAGGTTCCTGTTGACGTTTTGTGCTAGTGCGACCATTGCCAGTACGTCTTAGTCACTATCATGTAAACTAAGAGTTAGCCTTGGGGGAAAACAGCAAATCGACCACACGTAGTTCAAGTCGTTTTAGCCTATAATTCTGGCAAGGTTTCGCACGGGTCTGAATCAGACGCTAATTCAGCGTGACACTTTGCTTGTCTTGTATATGATAATGCCATTTTATCT
The DNA here is from genome assembly GCF_002532875.2 of Varroa jacobsoni. Classification (NCBI taxonomy): domain Eukaryota; kingdom Metazoa; phylum Arthropoda; class Arachnida; order Mesostigmata; family Varroidae; genus Varroa; species Varroa jacobsoni. The sequence continues at coordinate 23,287 of NW_019214310.1, forward strand.
TTTACATTTTTCGTAGTTAGATAACAAACAAGTCGCCGTACTCCATAGTAGATGAAAGTAAGTCATAAAAACCCTGTTTGTGAAGGTTGTTCACTAAATTATAGCTTAATAGAAAAAAACGAGCGGAATAGTGTGAGTCATACGTTGGTGCGATGCGTGATTTGGAATACCGAATCTAGAGCTACAAATTTAAAAGCAGGCGTAACCCGTTTTGGAATGAAGGTACAGGTACCTACCTCTCAAGCTTTTCAAAATGGCCTACCCTAAAATGAAATGCGATTTCAATCAAGCTTCAAGGATGGAATATACCTGTACGCGTACAATCCTAGATCGACGTTTTCGGTTTCAACTGCTGAAGTTCCCCATTTCAACTGGTTCTTTCCCAGTTTTTTTTTTTTTCGATGTACCCCCTTATGTTACACTAACCAAATAGCTAAATAGTCTGGGTTCCTACGCGATCGCAATACGTCAAATGATACGACATAAGAAATGGCGTATTATCACTGTAGTGGGTGGTAGGATGTTACTAGACACAGGAAGCATAGCTGCCATTGAAGTACGTCGTCGATACGCAACTGTTAGAACCTGACTCTCTGGGGTCTCTCTACTGGGTCTCTTTGCATTGTACTAACCCGACTCCTCGCAATCGGTAGCGGTAGCAACAGCACGACAGTTAAGTTAAAGCAACATCACAAGAACAAAAACGCATACGAGTTTAGAATTCAATCATTATACTAGTCACAGCTTTACTAAAAACAATACTGGCTACATATACGAATAATTATTTCCAAATTATATATATATATATTGGCTTGAATCAACGCTCAAGGTACGCCCAGTGACGTCAAGTTAACGTTGAAGTTGAACGCCGCTAACTGAAGATTCACACGCAAACGTATAGTTTTAGGAATAGATAATATTTCAAATTACGCAGTATTAATATCCTTTTTAGATGCTGTTGATTCCATACTCTAAAAGCGTAACCTACTTATGACGTTAATTTTAAAAATCAACAAATCTGAAGGAGACGCTTTGATATTCTTGTTTCTTGAAAAAGTAGTGATCGTTTTCATTCAAAATTGAAGCAAACATTTTTTACGGTTTATAATAATATTATTAAACGCGAAATGCCGTTTATTTTCATCGATAATTTTCGGCCACTTTTTCACCTTAATTCTATTACCGGAAAGCTTTTGTTGTTTTCGGGAAAAAAACTATGGTAAATGAAAATAAATGAATACAATTCAAGGAGCTTTTAAGAGACTGAGACAGATGATGACTGCCTGATGGTCCATTAAGAATCGTTTTTTCCAGATAGCTAAAGATGTACGTAGCCTGACATTGTCACGGTAATAGGTGACATCTTTTCTTTTCACTGCTTCCGGTCTATACTTTTCAATGGGCTGTTACAATCCTGGTAGTTGTTGACCGTAAAGATCTAAATCAATCAATTTGCCAGACGGCAGCAGCTTAAAGCATCTTAACAAATACATCGCATCACCTCCAGTCAGGCGTTTGCCATAGATTTTGTCATTTTTCCTTTTGATTTACGATTCTTATCGTATGTGATCCACTTTTCATTACTCAAAAAATAATAGCTCGACTTCGGTGTGTCTATAGGGTTCCGCCGACGGAAGTACGATGGGATAAATTCTTTTTGAATAGAATCGTATGAAACTTAAACATGGAGGTTCTTTCAGTTAGCGTTCTTCGAATCATTCAAAACTATTTGATGGTGGATAGTTAATTTCTTGGCGATACCACTGCTACTCATAAGTTCGGCAATTTTTTTTCGTACTTCATCGACGACTACGAGGAGCATCTTTCACATCGAAATTTCCTGAATGAAAGCGGCAGAAGCATCGTAGGATTTTCAGGTAACGTACTTTGACCATAAAGCCCACATTTTTTTATTGGCGTGGGCAGCCTTTGTGCCTTTATCGTAATAAACTTGTTAAATATAACGAATTTTTTTCAGAAGTTTCACTCATATATATAAAGCGTTCTATCTAAATTTTGAATAAAGGCATCTCAACAATCAAGTTTAACTTACCTACTACTGCCACATCTCAGCTCTAATATATCAGGAAAATCAGTCCGATGTTGCTATTATCGGAGATATATGAATTTGATGCTAGGTAGCCAATGATGACCAATAATTGAAATATCCCTTTCCAGCTAAAAGCTATTACTGTTCAAGGGAACAGCTATATTACTTTTTAGGGGGTAAGTGCGTACCTTTAGTAAAAAGTCCTTAATAAAAAAAATAAGAGAGGATTTGAATCCCTCAAAAAAGCTGTAATGATGTGCACCAATTAAGGAAAATGTCAGGCAATTGTTCTTAGTAGTTCTAATGCGGAGATAGTATAAAACGTTCCGTTTGTACTGAACCTTCTATTTAAAACGGGTCTTGCTGATTATTCCAAGCAAATGTTTTTTTTTTTTATTTACATTGTGTACAGGTACAAAAATATACATATATTAAATAACAGGGTCGAGTTGGTTGGGTAAACAGTAAAGCTAGGACCCATTTACATTATTAAATAAAGCCCCAAAACTATATATGTTATATCAGTATATATATACCCAAAATATTAGTATATATATATATATATATAGAAAAGAGTATATAAAAAGCTTACTAAAGTATTTAACAATGTTGCATTTAAGAAACAACTGTGTAACGGCTATATAGTCAGAAAAGTGCATATAAGATATTATTCACTGACATCAACCGAACAGAACATATCCATCTCTCTGATCAAGGATGGACTTGAAATTTCAACTTGTTCTTTTTGTTGAAGCTTCGGAAATTATCGACAGGGCATGCGCTCTTCGCAAAGTGAAACGTGGTGCAGTGTTACTCAGGATCAAGGATAGGTTTTATATTACGTATGCTTCTTATTTTTCTGGTTGATTTAACAGGAGACATCGCGGCACCAAACGTCTGGCTGCGTTACTACGACACGTTTTGCAACACCTTCAAAGGAAAGCTGCGCATAGCAACAGCAATGACAAAGAGAGCAATGACGATTACGACTGGCAAATGGCGTTCGTACAAAGCGATGCGGTAAAGCGCACATACGACGCTTGACGAGAGGGCGTTGAGGAAATGACAGGTAGATGATGCGTAGATATGAAAGCTTCACATCCGAGACAAGAGATAGTGAGGGAACAAGCCCGCGCTATGAAAGCTTAAATCGTTGCCGGCTTCTGTCGTCGTCGTCGCGACGATCCACTGCCAGTCGTCGTTAGTCGCACACATTTCCTTTGAGTCCAGCCGTTTTCTCCGTTTTGACTCGAGTTAGTGACTTAGCCAAGCGGCAACAGAGCTGAATGCTGATTGTCCCATCAATCATTCGCATACTGATAGAATCAAGCGACGCTGGCCGAACTTGCGGACGGACAGTTGACCGCTTGGTCACTCAAGGCTCACAGTCAACCAATCACAAGTAATAATAATAACAACAGCAGCAGCATTTCACCGGTAACAGACAACCGACAAGAGCGACGTCGCGTTTTCGAGCCACGCAGCAGCAGTAGCTTGACAACTTCCGTTAAACTGTATTCTAATCCGAATTTGTTCTTTTCGATCGTTATTCCATCTTCCGAATGGCACCGGTCGGTGGAAAAATTTCATCCTCATCATACGGGGTAGACGTTGCTATTACCGTCTGTTGCTGGTGAAAAATTTCTGCCTCAGCGAACTTGGAGGCAATCTAAATGCAAGCTCTTCAAATCGACTAAAACATTCTACCTATGAGCATATCTTTCATTGCACTGTATTAAGCACATCGGTCTAAGTAAGAATATGTTCGACGCGGTTATCCACCACTTTCAATTGAAAGTGGCCTATAGATTATGAGAAGCATGCAGGTTACGATATTGACTTCAATATTACGTTTCGATGACACGCGTGCTAACTGTAACCAGCAGCTCACTGCAATATTTGTTCCTAATTTAGATATGTTTAGCAAACTTATTTGGATCGGTTAGCACGAAGCTCGAAAGTTATTCAGGCATGTGCTGTATAGTCAGTTCCGAACAGAGTAGTAGACCTGTTACAGATAGAGATTCGCTTGTAGTTCTAGGCATTTTTCTTTTGTCATGATCAAGTCGCCTGCGTCCAAAATATGACTCCTGCTAGCCAACCGCGGGCGATGGTTTCATGTAGTATTTTCATCGCGGATAGATAGCCTTTACCCAGGAGAGTCTGTTCTGGTCGTTGACGAGCGCACTTTCGTTTACCGTTGAAACTATGGTGGTAATCAATCGATTACGAAAACCTGGCTAGTCGTGCCCTTTCCGGCAAATAAGCGGCATCAGAGTACCGTCACAATGAGTCATCTTCTACTCTATGTGAAACCTGCCTAAGCTCAAATAGTATACCCCTGTTATGAGGATGTTCTTCACTTAAAGCTCTGCTTGACGATTCAATAGCTAGGTTTAAAAACACCGACTAGCAAATACGTTGATTAATATACATATAGTTTGCTCTACATAGTCTCTAAACACATAACTAGGCTAATAGCGTTTATAACAGTGGAGTTCGCAGGAAAATTTCGCAATGGTTAATACAAAAACGACGATGGAAGTTGACATCAGCTAGGAAGTTTGATTTTTTGACATGGTTATTGTAACTTGTTGCAGCAGTTTACCGAGCATGCACGTACGTACGCACGCACGCATAACATTGCGGCCAATAATGCACAGCCAATCAGCGACGTGATGAAATCACCGTATCGATCAACAACCCTTATACGTGTTCCGATTAAGAATAAATAGTTTCCAGCTGTTATTCAGCCCACCACGGCTGCTTTGTGAGCAAACATGTACCTTTTCACTATCTCATTATTTCAAATAGAAGTCTTGTATTCTGGCACGCTTTCATTCCCCCGTCCCAGAATTGCCTCGCGCTGTCAAGCGAATAAATCACTTTGGTGCTGCCCTAAAATACAAGAATAATATTGATACATGGTAAGCGGGATATATACCGACAAAACAAAAACCCTCATTTGATACGAATTCCATTATTCCAATTGTGATTTACATTGCTGGTGAGATTCTAATGCTCGACTGACACATTTATACGATCTGTTGTATCCTTTGCGTGAGTAGATTTCACTGCAAAAATCGCAATGTTGTAGGACGTATGTTGCAAACGTATGCCGCAGACGAAATTAACAATACAAGCTAGCGAGATGTAAACGTGGCAGCGGCGCTCCGCAGTGATGGGTATGCCAAAAATGTTTACGAGCTCTTAAACGTAGTAGCGCTCCCAAAGGGTCTTGTTTGAATCGACAACAAAAATTATCTTCAAGATAATACTAATTAAAGCTGACTCACGCAAGATCGTGCATCGGATATGATCAGTGCGCTAACACCACTAGCAAAATAATGAAGACCCATATATATATATGTATATGGGTAGTGTAGTTTAGCCCAGAAGTACGAGAAAGTACCGAGCATCAACGCTAGATGGCCCCGCTGCTGGTGTTGTTGCTGTCATGTCGGTTGAAGAAGCCGAAGGGGAGGGAGACAAGGAGAAGTTTGTCGTTACGAGTCCAACTTTTAACTGAAAACATGAGAGAAAGGAGGAAAGCGTGCGAGCGGTTGGTCTGGCAAAGAGCGCGTTTTTAGACGTTGCACTGCTTTTCGGTACCATGGCGTTGCCACAACCGTCAACCTGCAATAGCAACGATCCCACTGCTGTTACTGTTGCTACACCAAACGAAGCTTAACTGATGAAACGGGAAGGTATCTAATGCAGCCCACGGCACTGACAAGCGCCATTACTGTCATCGCGGACGTCATCACGGGCAGCGCGCATTTGCAAACTCGCAGATGACGCCGCCGGAAGGGCATCAACGTAGGAAGAAGTCAACGATAATGTCGCAACAACAGCTTTAGGCAGAAGCTGAAGCGACGGCACCGAGCGGCGAAACCGTCTGCGAACAACCAGGAAAGCAGAAGAATTGCAACTTTTTTCTACAAATAAAAAACCGAAAATCTCAAATTCATTACCCTTCACACACCGCGTATTCTTCCCTTTTTTCGCTGGGCTCGCGTTTTTTAGCTTTTGCAACGTGGGGAAAGTGTCGAATTGCTTGGGCCTATTGAAATTATATCCAATCTTGATTCTATTTCTCAGTGGAGAGAACTCAAACAAGACGAAATACTTATTATTGTGTTGTCACAAATCAAAATATATGGTCTGACCTCAAACTAAAGAAAAGAATGTCGAACGATTTACTGCACTTGAATTATCCACTTGAATCAACGCGGCAATTGGACGCATCAATAGATCCAAACGACACAAAGCACATTTAAATTAAAAAGGGTAATATGAATGATCTCATAATCGAAGTTTTATTGTTAGGGCCTATTTTTGTGCTTTGTCGTCTATTGGCACTGAGTGCTGGAACAAAAAGACTAAGCATGAGGCAGAAGCGGAAGCAGGCAAATAGATTCGATAAAAGTGCAGATCATACACAACGAGGTACAAGTAAAGCTCACAGTTTTCTAAACAATATACCATATACTCTCCTAATTGCAAACAACTCTATACCTTTCCATCGTCCATCAGGCCCAAGAAAACTAAAAAAAAAAAACACGACGCGGACAACAAATGCTTTATTCGCTACGACAAACAAACAAAAACGCATATAGATGAACATGTCATGCCGTATGAAAAAACGAGGCCGCTTGGCGCTTTATCGTCAAATATGCTGGACGACGTAGACGTATTGTGAAATAAATAAATTTCTACTTAACGCTCCTCGTTCTAATTAATTCGTGGGGGTTGCGCATTGCGTCAATTTACGATTTAATATCTGGCCACCTAAAAATCAGCTTAACATTGGCTATGTAGTAGCAGCGGCTAGCAGAATAAGAAGCATTACCGTCGAAGCTACAACAGTAATTATTTTTATAGCTAGCACTGTGGAAGTGGTTTCTGTGCCTTCAAGTCAAGCTGATATTGTAGTGATGCTATCGGCAACGTGGCCGTAGAGAAAGGAGCCTGTCACTCGGTAGCTACTGTAGCACAGCAAAGCCAAATAGACAAAGTAATAAACGTTGTATGAAGCTAACAAACAGATAGACAGATCCACCGCTAACCGACAGACAATAACAGTAGCACAGCCGGCTTAGGCGACCCGACAGACGGACGGCTACGTCAGCGAGTGCGTCCACAGCAGCAGAATCACAATCATCATTTAAGCCACGGCGGTCGACATCAGCATTCTGGCTCCCAGCAGCAGCAGCTGCTGCAGCTGTAGTACCATCTATGGAAAAAGACTAGCACCGAAGCAACAACGACAACAGAAGGGAACACCGGCAGCGGAAGAACAGTCGCTTCGCTAGTCAACTACTCACTCGCCGAAAGTGAACGAGTCGGAGGACAAAAGCAGAAGATCAGGACGACAAAAATGAGCGTTGCTGTTGTCGCTCGCTCGGACCGATGTTATTTGCTTGCCTTGGCAATGACTATGCCAACTATAGCAACTGCCACCCCTGGAAAAAAGGAGTTAGGAAGAGCTGCTGCCAAGTTTTTGCTGTCGCCGACAAAGATGGCTGCCCTGATGGCGCGGCTGCACTCGTCGACGCCGTAACCATCGTCGTCATTGCGAAGAGGGGGTAGAGCAAGACGACGAAAGAAAAGAAGCCGACAATGGCTGCCTGCCATCGCTAGAATATAGCGATCCCTCCTGGAACTGATCTAGCTCGCATGTATGGAATCGAACAGTACACGTTGGTAAACGCAGAGAACTCGATCGCGGTCTAAACAGACACGAACAGATACGACTAGAACGATCAACGCGGCAACTATACCAAGAGCGCGTTGACGACATAATAGTATATACTTTATCACTCGCTATCCCGCACCATCAGGCTGATCTTCAATTTCGCTTTTCCTTCATATCGAAAGCGACCAAGTCAAGTAACCCAGTCAGTAACTACGCAGGCAAACAACATAGCCCTGGCAGCAGCATAAAAACCAACAGACGAAAACAACACCTGGACGGCAGCTGCCCAAAGGAAAACTCACAAACTAAAAAAAAAAAGACGCAGAAAGAGCCAATAAAAAAAGCTGTTTATGACGTTAACTGCTTATAACACTTAGTATAAGCCGAACCAAAGCGGCTCTTGTAGAGTCTTCACACAAAAAGTAATTTTTCCTACGTAAGTTAAACGAACAAAGCTTCGCATATCAAAAGCAATTTTGACTTAATGAACGAAATTTTCGAGTTATAGTAGCACTCATACATTATAACGCAATACGAAAACTAGTTGTAGGAAGCTAGGCATGCACTCTGTCAATCACACTTTACCCAATTCACCAGTCAGTGTCGGACCGGCCATTCATTTGGACCTATTATTTTAGAAACTCTCCTAGCAGCTAGGACTGCAGAATAGTTGCCGAGGTAAGCCTCTGTTCAGTAAACAATGGTCAATCAGCATAATTCCCAGATCGATCTCTTTCAGCTATATAGTACTTTTGTTCAGAGTTCAAATCAAGGGTAGCGATGTTCTTACTGGGTTTTTGCATGCTATTTGCTAGAACTTAGTTATCGAGGTTTGCCACGACTTACTAAATAAGCCACCAGCACACGCCACATGTGCGCGTGACGTGTGCCACAAGACAGAGTTGTGTCATTTCTCCGACTCAGCAGAAGACGTTTGAACCGACGTTGGGAACATTTTGAAGTTACGAATCCGCTGTCCGTGAAATGCCGACTTCATCAGCAAGAGGTAAGTTGGCGTGGACGTCTTTTGCTAAATATGCGTAACAGATTTGCCCCGAGCTGAAGAACACACGAAAAGCATTTGAAACTTCATTTCAACAACCACATACAGACACTTCACAACAATATTTCATTCAATGAAACAGTCACGTATGCTGATAAAGATGTACAATGGCATTGCAGATTTTGACTACACCGCTTTAAAAGGCAGGGTTACATAACACTTCAGTTAATGGTAGCAATATTTCGAGATCCCTTTGTTACTGAAGCCGTCATGCCGACGACCGTGAATGCGACAATTAAACTGCTAAGACGAAATTGGGCCTGCGGTCAGAAATATCGGTCATAGAGTGATAACATTTTATACTTGCGAAATTCTCAAACCAGCTGTAACACAGATAAATGGTTGAACACTCCGTATGCCTAGAACAAATGCCGTAAATCAGAACGAAATATTTTAAATCATTGGATTTGGTACGTCGTCCTGTAGATACGTAAATCATCAATTCCTCGACAAAAACAACTTCGGGGTAAAGCTGTAGTATATGTATGTCCGTCATCTTCAACTTCTAGAAAGATTCAGCATACGGAAGACTGTTTTGACGGCGGTTACCTTATTACTTTACTGCTCCGTGCTGTGTACCAGTACCCTCTTCCCTCTTCTCCTCGCCCACATTTTGCATTCGCAAATTCGGTGTACGACAGGTCAACAAATCGCTCACCTACCGTTATCAATTACCTTCAACAGCATATCATGGTCGCCATTGCTGTGTCGTGGCGCTCTCAAGTAGACTATGAGACTCTGAAATTCTTTGAGGTTGTTGGCTTTTTTAAGGAAAGTTAATTAATTCGACCATATTTACGCGAAAGCTTCAACGCCACTGGGCATAAAAGCCATGCCTGATAGGTGTGTGTGTGTCTGTTGTACGTTTCAGACTTGCTAAGACTGATCACTGAGAGTCAATTTCAAAAGATCCGGTATTGAGAATAAAATTATTTTTACTCTCGCGATTAAGGCGTGGAGTATATGTATCCATAGCACGGTACCACTAGCCAATTTCAAATTCAACCCGGCGACATTGCTGACGGCATAAACTGGTTTAGTTATAGTATTTTCATCTGACTGGGTATAACACTGAATTTATCCTTAACATTGTAACCTCTAGGTAAAAAACGTAGTGTGATTTAAACTATGTTTCATTCCGTGTAACTGGCACGTACAACTGTTAGCATATCTCGCCGCCTGCGCATCGTCATCGACACGGCGAAGATCATCATTAAATGAATGTTGTATCAGAATCAGAAACTAAAAAATGATAATAGGCTGGCTGGTCGTGAACGACTCATTACCCAAGATGCTGTTACATTCCCAACGTGAGTCATCATCAACCATGAACACGAGAGATTTATTGGCTCACCGAATATTAGTTCTGGGTCGTCCTCATTACGTGTAACACAAGTTGAAATTAAAGTCGCGCATAACAAATATTAAATGACAGCATTTTACTTAACTTTAATATTTACTTTACGGCTCAAATACGTTTTGTACCAACCAGGGAATAGTAGCAAAGGATGCTAAAAGAATCAACGATTTTTTTTACCAGTAATATAGTGTTATGTCATATTGCTGAGTCATGCTTGGTTCATCTAGTCCAACTAAATACACAGGGATACCGAGCTTTGAAGCGTTAGCAAATCGACTGACAGATGAAGTTTCTGACGATGTTTAAAGGGCATGTGTCTGTATAACAAATATACTACGTAGTCAAAAATCATGATCCATCTCGTATGTCTATCGATGGATCTACGTATTTTCTGCGTTACAAATAAGTAGCAATGGTAGACCGTTCGATCCTGTCGACAACGCGTCACGCCACACAGTAGATACAGGATGAGTGTAGTATGTAGGCACCCCTAAAGCAGCAGATTTGGGTAACAGGTCATAATGCAAAGTTTGGCAAAAGGTCACAGACAATTTTAGACGGATAGCTGAACTACCTAAGGGACTTTCCTGCATTCGAACAATAACAGATACAACAAACCCAAAATATATAGTTATTGCTAATGACAATTTTTACACAAAGTTTAAAATGTTTTGCAAGTCATCGAAACAACGCAATAATGCTTTCCTTAATTAGAACTTGTTTTTTTTTATTGACTGCTATATGCTAAACTGATTACTTTAGCCAGTTGATTGAGATACCAATCGATGGTTAGTGTTGATAAATTATGACGGATGGTAGCATACAGCGGCGACACGAACGTGCCTATTATACTCGCACGTATGAAAATCAATAGAAACAATCGCACGCTTGGGACAGTTCCGTCTGCTCCTGGTTTTAATTTTGCCGTGTACAACCAACCGGCACCTGGCTAGCCAGGTAGTCATTGGAGGAACAGGCGAGAAAGGCCATTTCTCCGTGGCCTTCTCTTGTCCATTCTCGCTCTCACACGTTTTGTCTTTCCCCGTCGCTTAATGCATACACACGCGTATGTCCTACTACTACCACCGCCGCCGCCGAATGGCGTACGGAATCAGCTGGTGGCTGAGGAGTGGAAGCGCGGTCGGGTGGGGTGTTCTCCTTTATTGGAACGTGTGAATAACTACACTCTCCTATCGAGAGGACGCTTTAACCACTGTCGCGTATAGTTCCTGTTGGCCAACCATATAAATACTAGGACGCCGTTAAATCCTATCACATTATCGGTACAACCTATAGCCGATTTGTTCGCGGCAAAACTATCAGATACGAAGCATTCTCTCATCTTTTTATTGTTCGTTTTGGCTGATGCTGTTGTGCAAGGATGTGTGCCCCGCAACGGGTGTAATTTATACATACAAACGTGCATACCGTCCTAAATGAGCCCATCAGCGTTAGCAATAAAAACATCGCCCTCGTCGCCAGCATGATGCAGCGTCATGATCGATAGCAACAACAATGAACAACACAGAAATAGCCACGGCAGGACTAGTTGGCGCGACAGCAAGCGTATGGCCATGCTCATTTCACTGACCGAGTCGTTAGCTCGGCCGCTGCATTCGAATACTGGTTACTGCTTATAAACAGCACTGTATGAATAAAAACGCAACACTCAGCTAATATGGCTCTAATTGTAACAACAATTGCTGGTCTGATACACAATAGTTCATAGAATAATGTTCGTTGCACTGTATATATCGCTCTTTAGTTATTAAGAGAATAAAAACTGCGTCGAGCGCTTTGCCGCCGCTCATCATTGAAGCACAATAAACAAAAAACGTCACATTACGCATCGCACTCGTTATTATTTGTTAGTCATTTGCTGATTGCTAGAATCATCTGATCATTGAAATACGAAAATCCCAAGGGCCACCACCTGTCTCTTATCACTGTATAAAAATGCACTTTCAGTACTGGAAAGGTCCCAATTGCAATCTCTGGAAAATTTGCCATTCGACTAATTTTCAAAGCCTCTATTTACACTCTTTTACGCATTGAATGATTGTGTATACTCACGCATCATCGACATGTTGCACGATCCAGTCCATCACTTCCCCTCGAAGTAAATATTTGGGCACCTCCCTACGACTGACCGGCATTTGGCGGAGCGGGACTGCGAATAATTCTGGGTCGCTATGATGGCAAATCGGTTGCTGTGGGTTGTTGCTGTCGCCATTACTGCTAGCGTCAGTACACGCAAAGCCAATGAATGGAGCCAACAACTTCCGTACGCTTTCTACGCTAAGTGACGTCGTACAAGTGGCACCCGAAGTTGTAGTGTTTCCGTTGCCGCTAAGGCCGCAATGAGGCGATGAGATCCCGCCCCGCTGGGGGATAGCTAACTCGTCTGCCATCTCTCTGAACCTAATTCAACCTGGATCTGTCCAAGCACCGAATCACTTCCACGCTTTCTGCGACGTTACTAAGAGATGACAATAGGAAAGAACAGCTATGCACTCGCTGCTGCTTTATTATAATTTCTATTGGTAATGTTCTTCCGACTATAGGCTAGCACGAGGAGCCGAACCCGCCCTTCGCGGACGCCGTCAAGTTAGCTACAACGTGCTCTGCTGAATACAGCACCGAAATCTAAGTTTGCCGCCGCCGGTGTTATTTGTGAAGCTATAGGTAAAAATACAGACAAAAAGATAGAGCACAGAGACACAAATATGGCAAAGGTAACACGCTCACTACACGCACGGACACAGCAGAGCTACTGTAGCTGTTGCTATCAAACCTGGAGCCTTTAGTATGCTGTGGTTGTACGGCACTCGTAGTAAATCATGGGCACGCGGCACCCCGGTAACTGCTACAAATCTAACTCGTACACAGTTATTTTTTGTTTGGTATGTCGGCGAGACACGTAATTGTTCCGGATTTGTGTTTGCTATATGACGAACTGATCTGAAGTAAGCCGGCGGCACCACGCCCCGTCGGGTCGTCATAAGCCACGGACCCTAAGGGGGCACAGAGGTAGCCGCTATCGCTGCTGCTGCTGCTGCTGCTGCTGCTATAGGACCCGGGGAGAAAGGTTTTAATGGACAGCGTGCGTTTCTCTGTGCCGACAAGACGTTGACGAAACCTTGTTGTTAGTCAATAGCGACACTCTTCTTACGGTAACAACAGTTGTCGAATGCACACTTTAAGAACTTCTCTTTCCTGTTTTCTTTGTGGCCGTCTGCAACTGGAGGTCATTGGCGAAATTTTGAAATCGTTGGGACACCCGCAGTCACAGCGAAAGTAAAACGAACAAAACGGTCAGTACAGTCGCAGCTGAGAGGGTGTTCTAGTTTGGCCAAGTTATTTTTTTGCTCTATTACAACCGCCACTGGCTTTCTATTTGATACACACGACTTCGTCGTAGCAGAAGTTCTAATAAAGTATGTTAGAGACTCGTACTTCACTTTGGCTTTGATCACTCACTCCTCCGCAGCTTCTATTGCTCTTACTCTGACGACGGCAGCAACAATTGCAGCATCAATGACAACAACAATAATAGTACCAGCCGTTGACCGCTGGAGATTGACAATAAGCGTTACTGCTACTTGATGCTAGTGGTGTGGCAATGACGGACGGCACGACGACCACGATCAGAGGTAGCAATGGCAGCTGCAGTATCGACGACCGGGAGAAGAAATAAAAGTGGGGGACTACTGCTGCTGCCGTCGCCGTTACTGTGGCCGTGCCGATAATGATACTAGTTATCGCAGTACTAGTTGTGCTAGCAGTTATAATTGTTGCACTAAGTGACGCTTTCAAGTATGAGCATGCGCAACAGCTAGTAGCTCTCGAGTCAATGAGCTAGCCACCGGGCAAACGAGCGAGCAGGCAGCGTTCCGCACAACGGCTCAGTTCCAGTCAACCAGCCGACCAGTCAGTCAACGAGCCAATGCAGCAGAGTTAGTCGGCGGCACGCGACTGCTCCGGCCGGTATTGTCGATCTGTGTGTGTCGCTGCTGCAGCTGTTTTCCTTCCCTTCTGCAGGTCGGCAATAGCAGCAACGAGAACCGGCTACGAGACGGCTCATCAGCCAGCTACACACGCTACAGGCCGAGACCTAAACGACAGCGAAGACACACATCGGACAGGGAGCAGACGTTCAGCCTTACAGCAGCCGGCTACGGCAGAGGGAGGTGCATTCAGTGAATGGACCCGGCGCCACAGTCGAACGAGTGGGTGAGTGAGCAGAGCGCCACTAATAGCGATGGCGGCGAGAAACGGACAGGCGGCTGGCTGGCGACTTGGCTGTAAATGAATAGCAGCGCAACTTTTGAGCGCGCCGAACGCGACAGCGGTGCGGGGGGCGCCGCCAGTTGTGACGTGCAGACCCACAAGACTAACAGCCGGTCGGACTGACTAGCCCTTAACAGCTTATGGCTCGCATGAATACGCTCGAGCCCCGATACAAAGTATAAGACGATGGCGAAAATAAGCGACACCATACAACTCGATGACACTCACAACGTAGTCTGTTACGGCAGGGTTTAACAGCTAACCCGCCAAAACTGCGGCTTACGCGACTCGGTGGCGGGTTGACTTTTCCGATCCAACCGGGCGCGGCTCTGAGCCAGCGACAAATCGACAGCAAATGATGAATGACTGATAGCTTAGTATTCGGTGAAACTAAATTCGGTGGAACCGGGAATAAATCATGTAAAACAGGGAAAACTAAATTACCTTTTCATATTTTCTAAATATTGTGGGTCGTTTATGTTTTTAATGTGCTTATTCTGACTCAAAACGACGTTGTTAGTTGCACATTTTAGATATAGTTGGTGACAACGCAAAGAAATATTTGTATTTAAAATCAATGGCTTGAAGTCTGTCTTCTACTGTTTCCTCTATTGATCTCTACTGCGGCGTTTTCAACAGCTCCTTTTGGGGATAACAGCATAAATGTATGATCTACTTAAAGTTAATTACAGCATAAAAGTGTGAAGGCTTTCTGTCCAATACTCCAATCTATACATAAAAAAAGACATAGAATATTAGTTTCAGTCGTGTTTATGCTTCTTGGTGCCAAGTGGCTGACCTGAGTTTTGTTCAGACAGGCTGCGTCGTAAATTCGGCTCGTTTGTCTTGAGCCAGTAGGTTTCAAGTCCAATGGAAAAACGCGCCCGTGGTAGCGAAATACAGAGATCACCTGCGTAGAAATCCGTCCTAATTGAACCTACTTCAGCTCGTCATAATACAAGTGTAAAGAATCCCAGTAAGTGAAGGGCACCGTACTCAGATATTGACCTCTATTGATTCGTTTTACCGATTGGGCAACATTCTCCTTGCAAAATATGGCCTATTCGAAGTACAGATTTCACTGGAAAAAAGGAAAGAAAGACAGGGAGACTTGTTTCGTTTGAGACATAAATTCCTAACGGTAAACATGCTTCATAGTAATTCTCAATGTATTCGGTAAGTTTTGACAACAATACATATGGTGTGGTATAAGTGTTTATGTGCCAACTGCACAGGAACTTTGAATTATGAGAATAACAAGCCGAAAAGTTACCTCTATATCTATTTACCGGTATTTCTCTTTGCCGAAATTTAAAATAACAATCAGAATGAAGAGATAAATAAAACCACAGACCAGGTTATCTATTATATAATCGCTTCACTCACATAAGCGAAGATGCTACAGTCCTAAATTATTTAGGACAAACAAGGAGAGCTTTAAAAAAGGTGGTCACAGTATAGGCGCTTACACATGCTAAATTTTAATATCTATCTACACAGAGCAAAGAGTTGCATATTAAACAGGCCTTAAGTTTCACACCATTTTTCGCCTACATGGGGCCAAATGCTTGCAGAAGATATATTTCCCTTATCGAAGAGTTGCATGGTGTCTTGTATTTGGGTTTCATTGAAATACAACAACTGAATGGTTTTTGTCTCAATTATGTTATCATCATATGGATTCTGAGTACACGCCGTCTCGGCCTCACAATCTAATGAGGCATTTTACGCTCACTTATTTTGTCTCTTAGGGGTCGCTTTGCTGATAGTGCGCGGCCTCTGCGGCAAAGCATTAGTACTTTCGTTGTATAAGTTGCCCACGAATCGTTAGATTAGCATCCATATGGGTTGTCCCTGCCCATCATATGAACCCCGCATTTTGTTTATCTAAGTCAACTTTCATCCCGATTAAAAAACTTTCTTAAATTAAGTTGAACTTTTCATATGCCTTGCATAAGATCATAACAATTTTGCTAGCATTGAACCCCGTTAGAAATTTTATGACAGCTCTCAACAAACAGGATTAGCTTCTTTGTCGTTTACACTGATACATCGGTGTATAAACGAAGCGACTAATTTACCACCCTCTAGAAGATTATATGGAAGAAACACCAAAAAGCCTAACTAGACTGCGTCCATTTAAGAAAAAAATACTTCGTGAGAAGTTTGAAAAATGTTGACTGGAGGTATGGTACTTTTAAAGGTGGCTCGCAGGAAGTAATGTTACTCTGTGGGCTTAAGATGTATATATCGCAACATACATTAGAAAAAGGGGTCAGAGATTTAAAACGTTGTCTGTAGAATCATATGAGATTTACGTTTGAAGCTGAATAGAAATGTACGGTTGAACAAAGCGTTTACGCTCAGTTACACTTGGCTCTTGGAGGACATGTCGGAAGAAAATTCCAATAGAACACTCAGGGCAGTGATTTTTATGAGCAAGCTGTGTTCGGGTCTACAAATTTTTAAACACAGACCAAAAATACGTACAACAATAGACCATTGCAGACGGCCACACACTAATCACTTGAAATAAATTATAAATGAATTCACAACGTGAAGGTAAGTCAATTTAGCGGGCAAAAGAGTTGATGGTTGGAGCAATAACTTCTAAAGGTTGCGGAACGTTGAAGCAAGACGGAGTCGCATTTTGGTTGAAACAACTGATGGGACCCATTTTCTAAACTAAAGCTATTAAATAAAGACAAATGACAAACGGTGAACCTGCGCCCCTAAATCAATCGTTGTAATCTAATGCAAGACATTTATACTATTTTATCATTTTTTTATTAATTTTTATTTATTTATTTATTATTATATTAATTTCGTCTGGTAGTCTCGCCTTATAATACCTGTATATTTAGAATCAGAGAGTACTCGCAAAGATATTAACGCAATGAAATCAGGTAAATTTAGTAATGATATGAATTAAAAAAGAAATCGCGCCACGGAAATACGGCGAAATACTGCTCGTGGCATGTATCTGTCTATTTCACATGAATAGATAGATTAAGGCTAAAATTGCCGAACTGCTATTTTCCGGATCTTCCAACAAAGTCATGCGTTCCTTGTGACGTTCTAACAGTAGAGAATAACACTGAATAAGACGGCATGCTACGTAAGACGTCTTTGCATTTGATACCGATTTATAAAAGGAAAAACGGCCGTGAAATTTCTATTTTAATAAGTTCTGCTACTCTGCCATTTACTAAGCAGTTCGTTGATAGCTTAATAACTGAGGCTTGCTGGCTGTGAACCGGTAACCTCTGACATTCTCATAGATCGTTTATAGAGATTCAACAAGGAAAATAATGGGAATGACATAATCAATAGTCTACATTGTATGGGTCTTTCAAGACATTGTTTTGGTAAGTTTTTTTGTGATTGTTTTGCACTCTGACGTATTTGAATGGCGAACGGAACAAAGCATCTTAGTGTAGCATTTAATCTCGTCTAATAAGCTAAATATTCACAAGATATTTGTCGACTGCCTGAAATTACAGCTTATTTGAATTAAACAAAGATTTACTTACCATTGTTCATACATGTAAGCTATTTAGCGGGCAAATCAGGCACAAATGCATATTTAACTTAAATAAATAATGATTTACAAACTACACATAGTAGAAGCGGCTTTTGAAACTGAAACGCCTGCAGTTAAATCGATTCCTTCTAATACGCATAGAATTTTCATATTCCCAAAATTATGTAATCGTTTGCGAAATATTGTGTGTCTATTGTCAAAGGCCACAAAAAAGACCGGACAGGCAATAGCAGGGCCATTGATGAGGTGTAAACCTCTAATGCTTTATCACACCGTTCTATGTCAGTAATAAGACGTCGGACGCTTTTTTCCACTGAAGGGGCATTAGAGGCACTTTCGCCTCATTCAGTCGTAATCTGGCACTATTGCATATTCACAACAAATATTTCAACAAATACGCAAATATCTTTTCGCGTTTTAAGTTACCTTATATTTTTCTATACAGTTTGTGTAAATAAAGAAAGTAATTTCTTATATCCATTTACTCAAATTAAAACGATCTGCATCAAAGCTTTTACTAAGAAATCAACACGGTTTATATAAAAAAAAAACTTAACTCTACTAAATAACATTATGGGAGTAAGTATAAAATTAAAAAAAATATCCGCACTATATGTGCCATACTTTTCTTTCACATCTACGGTCAATTTTTCCGGAAGCGAAACTTGCCTTTTTCCAGATAATCTTGAAACAAAAGTTTTCTTTCACTGCACACAGCTAAAAAGTGTAAGTAGCACCTTCTTGGTTGCTATAAAAAAAAATTAAACTTACGCACTTTTTGAGTGAAGAGCAATATGGCGCGCCTTTGCTGAACTTCCTTTTCGGGTTAGTCTGCAGAGCTAGCTTTGGGTGAGTAGTTTCGATTTCTCGGCCTCTTTGCTTGTTACCTTTGTGCGGTCGCGTTTCGTGTCGTATCCGACTTAAAAGTAAGTCGTTAAATTATAAAAAATTTACCGATATTTGTGCATTGGTGAATTCCCTATGAGACTCAAGCAGTGTGTGGTGCATTTTCACTGGGAATTTTTCTCAACGTTAGATGTTTGACTTGTCTATTTTATAATCATATTGAATTGTAGTCATGTAGCTATGAAGGCTGGCCACGTGGTAAGACCGATTTTCTTTAAAAATAACGTATTAAATAACTAATGCACAGATGCCATTTTGCGCCAACCGTACGGATGTAGGTTACCTGTAAGAGATTGCTGAAGAACAATCGGATAAATGCCAGAAATATCTTGATGCCGACGACAGTCTCTGCAATCGGCAAATATCGTTCATATCGGCGTTTTTTGGCGCCACACTAAAGTGCTTTGCCAGGGAATTGTTGGCCGAGTGTAATTTTTTACACCTTTGTGCAGACAGTATTGATGTTTTTCGGCCTAGCAATTATGCTTCTGCCGCATGATTAACAATCAGACGGTGCTAGGGAAAAATCGAACACCTGATATTTTACTGCGTGTGTACATTATCGTTAGCTCTAGGAGCGGAATCATGTTGCTGTGTAAGTCTAGGTTGCAACACGGGTAGACAAGTACATGCTTAATCAACCAGGCTTGACCTACGTGAACACAAATTTTAATACAAAAAGTTTATCCATCAAGACATTTTGAGTAAGTTTGAATAGCAGTTTGATATTCTGAAACGATCCTTCGTATTTAGGCAATCGCCAATAATAAAAATTTTCATAAATAACATCGCGATGATGTTCATCGATTACTTTGAAGATGCGTTACGTCGCCGCCTACCTGCTCGCCGGTCTCGGGGGTAATGCGAACCCCAGCGCTGCTGATATCGAAAAAATTCTGTCCTCTGTGGGTATCGAGGTCGACAAGGACAAGCTCAAAAAGGTAACTATCGTCGTAGTTTTTGACTTGTCATTGTGTATGACAGGTGAGCTATCATACTGTTGGGACACTATAGCGATCTGCTTCGTGGCATGAAAATTGTGGATGGTGTTAGACTGTGTTCGTGTTTAGTAAGCACTTAAATGTCTTTTCCAAAAATAACCGCATTGCACATCTTTGACACCCAAAGCGCTCCATCAGAGTCTGTTGGTTGTACGATGCTGCGAAAGTAAACCTAACCTCACGGTCGAAATTAGCAGGAGTGCCTGACTACGCCTTTATGCACGATACCCGTTGAGTTTAGGACATCGATTTCCAGGATACACAGTTGGTCACGACTATCTCAACGCTTGCGTTACTTGATCACTGTAGTACGCATGTCTATTTGAGAACTCATAAAATGATAATTATGACCACGTTCATTTTTAAGAAGAATTAGTGCAACTTACACTAATCCGGGGTTCACTGCTAAATACCGTAATTAATAATGAAATGGATAGCCGCGAGTATATAGAAAAAAACCCAAGAAATCGAAAAAAGGACAAGGGAAAAATTA